>NW_027744772.1:0-306 GCF_054177405.1 Leptonychotes weddellii | reverse complement strand
CCTCATTTGGGAAGAATTTGAAGGCTTATTTTGGTTCTGTTTAATGTGGTGGCCTTTTTGGTCAATGTGATGTTTGAGAAATCACGCATGTTTACTCCTTAAAGTCTAGTCCAGGACTGTTGACTCGTTCTCCCGAAACAACTGGTGCCGAAGCTCTTCCACTTAAGCAGTTAACAGTTGACAGAACAATTCGATTTAAAATGCAGTAAATCCTCAGC
This sequence comes from Leptonychotes weddellii, assembly GCF_054177405.1. Classification (NCBI taxonomy): domain Eukaryota; kingdom Metazoa; phylum Chordata; class Mammalia; order Carnivora; family Phocidae; genus Leptonychotes; species Leptonychotes weddellii. The sequence continues at coordinate 88 of NW_027744772.1, read as the reverse complement.
TACCGCATTAGAAGTGTCATGCTGAGCTCTGGGTTGTTCTGAGTGTGGAGGAAGCGAAGCAGCAGGAGGTGTGTCACTTCCCAAGGCT
>NW_027744771.1:0-306 GCF_054177405.1 Leptonychotes weddellii | reverse complement strand
TTTCTGATTCCATACAAATTTTAGGATTGTTTGTTCCAGCACTTTGAAAAATGTCATTGGAATTTTGATCAGGATGGCATTGAAGGTATAGATTGCTCTGGGTAGCATAGACATTTTAACAATGTTTATTCTTCCGATCCATGAGCATGGAATATTTTTCCATCTTTTTGTGTCTTCTTCAATTTCTTTCATGAGTGTTTTGTAGTTCCTAGAGTATAGAGAGGATTGAGGATTTGACGCAGAATTAAATTCTTCATGGACCCCTGTCTTCTGTTTCTGCAGATATTAGAGAAATGATAAAAAATT
>NW_027744770.1:0-306 GCF_054177405.1 Leptonychotes weddellii | reverse complement strand
GGGGGCGCCTGGGTGGCTCAGTTGGTTAAGCGACTGCCTTCGGCTCAGGTCATGATCCTGGAGTCCCGGGATCGAGTCCCGCATCGGGCTCCCTGCTCGGCGGGGAGTCTGCTTCTCCCTCTGACCCTCCTCCCTCTCGTGCTCTCTGTCTCTCATTCTCTCTCTCTCAAATAAATAAATAAAATCTTTAAAAAAAAAAATATTCTCATGTATTAGTATTTTTTTGGTCAAAATTTCTTAAACTTTTCTGATTCTTCTTATGAAAGCTTAGATGGTTTTGTAACATCTGATGTGTCTATTTGACAT
>NW_027744769.1:0-306 GCF_054177405.1 Leptonychotes weddellii | reverse complement strand
GTCCTTCCTGCCATAACGCTTGCTGACTTCACTATGCGCACAACAGTCCTTCCTGCCCCTGCTCCCTCTATTCTTTGACCTCTTCCTCTGACGGTCAGGGCCTCTAGCCTTCCCCAGCCCCTCACTTCCATGGTCCCCTAGACCTTGCAGGAACTGCACGGCTCCCGGGGCACTTCCGGGTGCAACCCTGTCTGGCCACCACCTCCACCTCCCGTCCGTCCAGCTCGCTCCCTGTAGCGCCGACTCCCACAGCTCTGCCCAGGCAAGACCCCCTAATCCTTTCACTGCCCTCAGGTCCTCACTCCC
>NW_027744768.1:0-306 GCF_054177405.1 Leptonychotes weddellii | reverse complement strand
GGGCTAAGTACCAACAGACATAATCTGACCACAACTTCAACAAATAGAAGAATTTACACCCAAGGAAACAAAGCTAATAGCCGAAAAAGGGGGCAAAACTTAAGAATAAGTTTTATAGTGAGAGAGATGACAGGAAATGGCATACATAAAAATAATTTGTGAATTTTCTGCCTTTGTAGGAGGTGAAAATAATTTTCTCTTCCTTAAGTCACCAAGTTTGTGGAAACTAATACAGGGAAGTAGAGCTAGGGAAAGAGTTCTTACAGATGACACCAAAGGCATGATCCATTAAAGAAAACAATGGAG
>NW_027744767.1:0-306 GCF_054177405.1 Leptonychotes weddellii | reverse complement strand
TACCTGAGCCACCCAGGCGTCCCAGAACCAAGACACTTTTAAAAGTGAGAGGTGGTGCTTAATAATCATGGAGGGACAAGTTTTGGGCAAAGTATGATATATGGCCATCGTAGTTACTGCCTTCTTTTTTACTTTACTATCATTTTGGTTTTGGAGGAGGAGGGAATAAGTGTGTGGTCGATCTACCATTTTTTTTTAAATTTAATTTTATTATGTTATGTTAGTCACCATACAATACATCATTGGTTTTTGATGTAGTGATCCACGATTCATTGTTTTCATATAACACCCAGTTGATCTACCATT
>NW_027744766.1:0-306 GCF_054177405.1 Leptonychotes weddellii | reverse complement strand
GTGCTAATAACATAAGTATCCATTTACTCCCACCTGAGAAGTGCAGTTCCAAGGGCCTGTTTCATCCCAGTCTCAATGGCACTGATTTTTCTATGGATATATGCCTTCATGAGCATAGATTTCTGTCGAGAAGTCAGCAGTTTTATTCATGGCAGGAATGGCTGAACTGTAGGTAAATAGGTAGGTCGAAGGCACGGGGGTTCTGATTGGTCTGGAAAAGAGATTTAAAGTACCTCAGGGGTTCTCATATATTCTAAACTTTCTTCTTAGATGAATGGGGGCAGGGGCTGGACCAGGGCAGAGCTT
>NW_027744765.1:0-306 GCF_054177405.1 Leptonychotes weddellii | reverse complement strand
GTAAATTTCCTAATGCTGGCCAGGAAATTCCCATGTTAAAGGTTACACATCTGGGGGACAGGGGTGGGGGGTCAAAACTGCAGTTAGATTAGGTATTGTAGGGGCGACTGGGTGGCTCAGTCGTTAAGCGTCTGCCTTCAGCTCAGGTCATGATCCCAGGGTCCTGGAATGGAGCTCCGCATCGGGCTCCCTGCTCAGCCGGAAGCCTGCTTCTCTATCTCTCACTCCCCCTGCTTGTGTTCCCTCTCTCGCTGTGTCTCTCTCTGTCAAATAAATAAAATCTTAAAAAAAAAAAAGATTAGGTAT
>NW_027744764.1:0-306 GCF_054177405.1 Leptonychotes weddellii | reverse complement strand
GCCAACTGGCGGCAGAAATAAACCCCGAAGGAAGTTTGTACTTAAAATTGCTTCATGTGGTGGGGCGCCTGGATGGCGCGGGTCGGTTAGGTGCTGGACTCTTAGTCTGGGCTGAGGTCATGATCTCTGGGTTGTGATCTCTGGGTCATGGGCTCGAGCCCTAGTAGGGCTCCACGCTCAGCAGGGAATCTGCTTGAGATTCTCTCCCTCTCCCTCTGCCCCTCCCCCACCACACTTACTCTCTCTCAAATAAATGAATAAATGTTTTTTAAAATTGCTTTATGTGGCATCCCAAGCAAAAATTTT
>NW_027744763.1:0-306 GCF_054177405.1 Leptonychotes weddellii | reverse complement strand
ATTTAATCTTTCTTGGATGATTCAAAAGCTCTCCAGAATCCTGTAGTGCTGCAGGATCATCCATGCAAGCATCCATTCTCACTGTGTGGTGCTGCTAGTCAGCCAGTTCACACTGACAGAGTTCTGGAGAAACGAGAATTCATCTTTTTTAAACCAACAATTTGCTTAAGTGTTTGAAAAGTACATATTAAAATCAAATCCTTGATTTTTTTTGGACAGAGTAGGTTCATTCTGGTGAGCTGTTGGGTGGAGGAGAGTATAACGAATAGCGATTCTCTGGGAGATGAGCTCCTGCATTCTAGTCCT
>NW_027744762.1:0-4570 GCF_054177405.1 Leptonychotes weddellii | reverse complement strand
GGCACCAGCTGCAGGCTGTGAGGGAGAGGATGGGTTTTCCCCTGTTGCCAACATTCCGTTGTAAGACTAAGGGCAAGCAGGTACTGAGGGCTGTGGGCAAGGCCCAGGATAGGGGTTTTACATTCCATATACCTTATTTAACCCCCATGACCGTTAGGAGGTAGGCATCTTGTAGATTGGGGTAATAGAGGCTGGAAGGCTAACCAGTTTGCCGGAGTCGAGGATTAGGAAGAGAGCTGCAAGGAAGTCTCAGTCCGTCTGCATCTGTAGAACCCTTTGCCTCTTTCATGTATTCCTGGCCACAATTCAAAACTGAGCAGCTCCTCTTTGGGTCAGAAATGCACTGATTTTACACTAGGAGGTTGTCATAATTTGTCGCTCTAAGAAAAGCTCGTCATTCATTTGCTCACTCGTTCATGCAAACAGCATTACTGAAAGCCTGCTCTGTGCCCCAGGGCTGTTCTAGGCACGACGGATAGAAAGGAAAGCAAGCAGACACTGGTGCTCCCTCTGGCCGAGCTTGGGCATTGGGCTGGAGGAGGACCTGAGGAGCCATCAGTTGCTTTGACTACTTGTAGCCAAATTCTGGGGAGGGAAGGGGAGGCTCCTTCAGGATCCTGAAGACCGGGGTCTTCTTGGAACACAGCTAGAAAATGCCTTCAAGGGACAGAAAGACTAGGTGTGACCTGGAGCTGGGTCCCAGGGAGACATGAACCCCCAAAGGTAGTCCCTGTTGCCCCCCTAGGGAGCCTTCCGGGGTTGGACCCAACACGGATGGTTCCGCTCCTGGCTGGGCAGTTCCCGGGGTCCTGCCAGGGATCACCGCAGACATTGCACTAAAAAGCTCGTTCGGCAATTGTACCGACGTGAAGCAGGGCAGTGTTGAGAAACCGTGCTCTGCGAAACTGGCCCTTGAGAAATTGCACTGTTTGAAATCAAGTCTGCATTGTTCAGAGAGATTTTCCAAGTGCAGGTCTTAATCGCCTATGTGATTCAATTAAATTTAGTTCCGTCTTTCAGTGGATCTCATTATCTTATTAACAATTCCGCTCTTTGGCTGGAACTTTGTTTTGGTAAAAGTCCAACTATTTTGTGAATGTGTTCAGAGGCCCCAGCAAAGGTCCTCAGAGATGGGACCGGCACTATTGTTCTAGAACTCCCACCGCCTTGGCCCCCTGGAGAGTCACTTCATTCACGACAAGGAGTCCACCTGAGTGCCGAGGCTGGATCAGAAACCTGCCCTCCCCCCCCTCCCCGGAATGTGCAAAGCTGTCGGGGTCTTAGTTGCACAACGGGAAGGGAGAAAGGGACTCTGCACTGGGAAGGCAGCGCCTGTTTCTAGGAGGACACCCCCTCCACCCCACCCCGTGTCTATCTGCTCCACCCTCGGATCAGTCCCCTGTGGAATGAAGCTGGCCCGCCAAGGCTGGCCGCACCTATGGTCCTTCACGCCACATTCCAGGGCCAGCGAGCCAGGGTGGCCACCCACACCCCTTTTTAATCTTCAAAATGCAGGAGTTCTTTAATCAAGAAGCTTTAATTCTCCCCTTCCCCACTCCAGGCAAGACTCCTTCTCAGGAACAGGTTCTTAGATGTGAACCCAGTCTTGCTACGAAGTAGGGACCAAGGCCAGAGCGGGGGCCTTTCTTTAACTTGTTTGTGCTTCTTGCTGACCCTCAAATTATCTTACTTTGATAGTGTTCTTCAAGCAGGGATCTAGCACCCTGGCATTGGCTTGGAACACTTTACTAGTGATCACCCCAAAGTTTCTCCAAAGCGTGTTAAAACCAACTCTGGGCTAACTGGAGATAGAGGGTGGGGACAAGGTCAGAGATTATTTGACTCAATTTACAATAAAATGATGATCTAGAGGGTGACTGCAGAAGTTTGCTGCTTAACCTGGGATAAGGTGGGACCTGCCTATCTGGCAGGGGAAACTGGGCCGCTGTGAGGAACAGGTGCCAGGAAGAGGGGTCCAGGCTCAGGGTTGTAGGGTGTGGGCTGCCGCCAGGCAGGGGCCTGGTGCTCTCCTGCATCCCTGGGTGAGGCCCAGTTATCTGAAACCTTGGGGGTGCGCTTTACCTGTGGACAACCTGCACAACACTTAGTATCACCTAGAGGGGTTACGGTCATCCCGGAAGTAGTCCGCAACAAAGCCATTAATTGCATGAAACCCAAAGTCGACTCTCGTCTAGCTCATCCCTTTGTCAATTTAACTCCGGGAAAGAAAATGTTAATAAAAATAAGCAACAGCATTCGTAAACGTTAAAAGCAGACCTTTATATCACTTGTGTGATCCTATTTAAAGCATTCCTTTTTCTCAGTTATGTGAAGATACAGGGAGAAGGGGATAGTCTACAACCCAGGAAGAAGGCTCTCACCCGAACAAGACCCTGCTGGCCCCCTGATCCGACTTCCGGCCTCCAGAACTGAGAGACATAAACGTCTGTTTCTCCCACTCGGGTGACGGCATTTTGTTACGGCGGCCGCAGCTCACCCAGATGCCGTTCACGGAGGCTTCTCTTCCCTCTCGTCTAGACCATGAGCTTCACGAAAGCAGCTCCTCGTGAACAGGGCTGCTTAGTAAACATAGGACTTGGGGCGTGCCAGGCAGCAGGGACAACAAAGAAACTCGGGAAGAGACAAATGGATTCCTGTCCCCTCCTGTCCCCGCCCTAAAGCGGTGGCTCTCAAACTTGGCTGCACAGTAGGAACACCTGAGGGGCCTGGCGACACCCTGGGCCAATCAGATGGGTCCCCAGCGGTGAGGTCCAGACAGCACTAGATTTGAAGGCTTCCCAGGTGACTCGAATATGCCCAGATGAGATCAACCACCCTAAAGCTAAATGGGTGAAGTACTAGGACGACAGGTCCCCAACTAGAGGGAAAGAGGTCAGGTACTCGTTCTCGTTGCCCAGCTGAGTGTCTGCTTTGTAAGTATAGAGGGGATGAAGGCTGAGACAGACAGCGGTGTACTGCTTCAATAAATCAAAATAAAACGAACAGCAACAAGTCACAAAACAACTTTTATTTGAGGCAAGAAATCTGGATGAAAGGGTTACAGTTCCCAGCAGCCAACATCCAGTGTTAGTGGCACTATTTCAACTTTGTAGACTCAACTTAGTCAGAAAAGAGTACTAAGGTCCTACTTTCCCCAGCTGGACAAGAAGAAGGGCAAAGAGAACTGGAAGAAGCTTCTAACCTACTGATACTGCTCTTCACACCCAACACCTCATGGGCCCGTCCGCAGTCGCTGACCCACCACTGAGGGGCAGAGACCACACTGCACTCCACACAGGGAAAGGGGCGCGGGGAACACAGCGGCAGGTCACCTGGAGGGGAAGAGGCACCAAGAGCTTCAAAACTCAGCATTGAAGGGATAGTCCTTGTGGGAAGCACAACTGTCGGGGGGAAAAAAGAGAAACACATTAGCTTTTCCGGAAGAGATTTCAACCATAACAGATAACAAAAAGCAATGGTGAGTGTCTCATTATCAGCAGAAATAGAGGCCTGAGCAATGAGCCAGTTTCCAGACTGCAGATCATAGGTCTGCACCTGGGGGCCGCCGCCCCCCTCCAGGCCTCTCTGCCTCAGGCTCTCATCAGTCTGCACAGGCGTGACGGACCCCGCCCGCCCCGGGAGCCCAGCACTGTGCCTGAGGTGGGCGGGGCGCCAAGACCCGTTCCTGCTTCCTGGTCACTCAGTCTAACTGGCCAGACCAGACAGTATCCCATAGGCTGCAACAGTAAGAGGGTGACCAGACAGAGGTCAGGAGTCTGTATGTGCGACAGAGCCAGAGGGGAGGAAGGAGGCTGGGGGTGTGTGTGAACAGGGCCAATGGCTCATGCTGGAACAAGTTTTGGCACTCACACTGGAAAGACTGGCTGGGCATAGTGTGAAAGGCCTAGGGTGAACCCATCACGGGGCCCGGAACCCTCAAAGATTCAGAGCCATTCAAAACAGGCCCACAGTCTGCCCCTTTTTTCGCCTCCCAGCAAGCCTGAGTAATAGACCCTGCCCTTAGCAACAGAGGCTCAGTAAAGCAGTAACTGCCAAAAAGAGGCAGCGTAGGTGTAGGTCTAGTGAGAAAGCTTCCTAGGTGACCCGGCCTTTCCCTCCCTACTCCAGCCCCAGCCCATCCCCATTAACCATCAACAGCCCCCAGAATCACCCGACAGCTGTTTCTGGAGTGGCACCGGAGAGTGCAGGGAGTATAAGGGAAAAGGGACCCGCTGGAAAACCATGGTGGTCTGTCAGCCCCGAGAGCACCAACAGACGGTGTCAGCAGTGGGAAGGGCAAAGGCAAGTGAATGAACGATACAGAGACCCCCACAGGAGAGCAGACGTCACCTGGCGAAGGATTCACCTCTCTCCCCCTCACCCACTTGGTCCAAAAAGGATTTTAATGCCTAAAAGTTAAGCACCACGGACACAAACAGGGGCATCGGAAAGGGCCTGGCGTGCGGTGCCTGCGGTCCCCCGTGAGCGGTGTGAGTGGCCCATCTGGGACAGCCACACGCTCATAGGCGCGCTCACGGCCGAAGCGCAGCAGAGTTCTTGGCAGACACGG
>NW_027744761.1:0-306 GCF_054177405.1 Leptonychotes weddellii | reverse complement strand
CTGAACCCTTTGGGCCCTAGGAAAATGTCTTTTAGAGCTATCTCAAGTGTGATCTGCCTACTCACATCCCACCACCATTTCTACTCTGCTGTTCCTACACTAGGCTGAAGTAGTACTATAAGGACAGTCAGTTTTTGTCGGCTTCCTTGGGTTCCACCTTAGAAGCAAGCATATGTCCTTCTTCCCTCCGAATGACAAATTTAAATGGAAGGTATAAGAAGTTCTATCATATGCCTCCACTTGGAACTAACCATAGAGAGAATATAGCACGACCCACTCATATCTTAGAAACTCACACCCAGGATT
>NW_027744760.1:0-306 GCF_054177405.1 Leptonychotes weddellii | reverse complement strand
TTTTACATATTTCTCTACATACTAACACAGTGTGTAGATACATTCATAAGACCTAGACAGAGACAGACCAATCACATACAGTGAGTCCCTGAGAGAAAGGTGGGCATGTGGTTTTCAACATTTGTGCTGTCTGCATCTTAATGAAAAGGTACTGATGAGTTCTTTAGAGAATTAAATTTAAATATCTTTTTTAAAGTTACGCTTTTATTCCCTGGCTTTCACTCTTTTCCTCTTCTCAAGTCTTGGCAAAATGCACTGTCTCATCTACAAAGAGCCACAGTGTTTGAGGGCACACTTTTCTCAGCC
>NW_027744759.1:0-306 GCF_054177405.1 Leptonychotes weddellii | reverse complement strand
TTACAGTCACACCTTTACAAGCCATTGGATATGGGCTGCCTTGGGAAAAGTGTGGCTATAACCCAGATAGTCCTCTGTAGCTGAGGAAAACCTTGAGGGAGCTGACACTGGAGTCTGCCTGCTGATAGCAAGCTAAAGTGTCCTCCCATGAAATGAGGTCTGAACAGCACCACAGTGCTCCGACAAGCTCCTGACACCATGTTGGGCTCCAAGATGGTGCCATTGGGCATGCTTTTTATTTTTTATTATTTTTATTGTTATGTTAATCACCATACATTACATCATTAGTTTTTGATGTTGTGTTCC
>NW_027744758.1:0-306 GCF_054177405.1 Leptonychotes weddellii | reverse complement strand
TTTGCATATGCTGTTGCCCCCCACCCCCGAAACTCTTCTCCAATCAATCCAGTTTCACCTGTTTACAGCGTCAGGGCTCAGCTCAAACTCATGCATCGCTTTCTCGACGAGGCCATGTGCCCTCCCCCCATCTGCCCAGACAAGGTCAGAGAGATCTCGGTTCCGCCCTCACAAAATTCCTGTACGTCTTCCCGGCACTTAACATAGTGGCCAGAAAAATCACAGCTAAAGTATAAAATTGCAATTATGAAACCTGCCCGTTTATTTAGGAGAATATTTTATTAATGTCTGTCTCCCCCAGTGGGC
>NW_027744757.1:0-306 GCF_054177405.1 Leptonychotes weddellii | reverse complement strand
TCCTGAGAGGAGACGAAATCCAGGTCTCCTACTCCTCCGCCATCTTGTTCCGCCCCCTCGCTTGTGGACTTTTTAAAATTTGTTTTGTTACTGCTGATTTCTTACATTTGTATCTTTGCATGATACAAATGAAGATTCCAGATAAGGGTTTATCATGGAAACGCGTATGATTTTATTAATCCTCAGATGCCACAAGCACTTTATTTTTATTGTTTTATTTATTTAATTAATTATTTTTAATTTTGAAAAAGATTTTATGTATTTGACAGAGTGAGAGAGAGAGAGTGCATGACAAGGGGAAGGGGC
>NW_027744756.1:0-306 GCF_054177405.1 Leptonychotes weddellii | reverse complement strand
TTTTTTTCTTCAAGTTTTATTTAAATTCTAGTTAGTTAACATACAGTGCAATATTGGTTTCAGGAGTAGGATTCAGTGATTCACCACTTACATATAATACCCAGTGCTCATCACAAGTGCCCTCCTTAATACTCATCACCCATCTAGCCCATCCCACACCACCTCCCTCCATCAACCCTCAGTTTGTTCTCTATGGTTAAGAGTCTCTTATGGTTTGTTTCCCTCTCTCTCTTCCCCCCCCTTCCCATATGTTCATCTGTTTTGTTTCTTAAATTCCACATATGACTGAAATCATATGGTATTTTT
>NW_027744755.1:0-306 GCF_054177405.1 Leptonychotes weddellii | reverse complement strand
TTTTTTTTTAAAGATTTTATTTATTTATTTGAGAGAGAGAATGAGAGACAGAGAGCATGAGAGGGAGGAGGGTCAGAGGGAGAAGCAGACTCCCTGCCGAGCAGAGGGCCTGATGCGGGACTCGATCCCGGGACTCCAGGATCATGACCTGAGCCGAAGGCAGTCGCTTAACCAACTGAGCCACCCAGGCGCCCCTCTTTTTTTCTATTTTCTTTATTTTTTTAAGTAGGCTCCACACTGAGCTCCAATGTGGGGCTCAAACTTACAACCCTGAGATCAAGACTTGAGCTGAGATCAAGAGTTGGA
>NW_027744754.1:0-306 GCF_054177405.1 Leptonychotes weddellii | reverse complement strand
CTTTTTCTCAGTTCCTTCGCCGCCCCAGGTCCCCAACTCTCTGAGGTCGACAAGTGGTGCCTGAACAGGGACCTGAAGCCCCCGTCGAGGAGTGATCGGCCAGCGATGGAATCCTACAGAAGGTGGTAAGTAGGAAAGTTTATTACAGGGTTATGGGGCAATCAAATTCGAAAGCATCAGGTTTTGCTGTGTTGATACATCATTTTCTTAAAAAATATGGAGCTAAAGTTACTAAGCAGCGCATAGAAAAATGTTTGGCAACAGTATTTGAATATAATCCTTGGTTTCCGGACGAAGGCTCCTTAG
>NW_027744753.1:0-306 GCF_054177405.1 Leptonychotes weddellii | reverse complement strand
TGGATAGGGATCAAACCATTCTGAACACCTACAAACTCAACAGGAGATCGAAGAAAAGAAGAGCAACAACTCTCTCATCAGAAAAGCGACCACTTTCTGGAAGGTAGGACGTGCGGAGAAGTGAATCCGAGGTGATATTCGGGAGGATAGACGGCGGGGGAGGGGCCTCCGTCGGCCGCTTCTGGCAAGTGATAGAACCACGGAGCACAAAATCGGAAATTTTAAAAGTCTGCTCCGCTGAGGGACGTCACTCCGGTGGCTAAGAGGGGGGTGGAACCCTCCGGGACAGTGTGGTCTCAGGACCCT
>NW_027744752.1:0-306 GCF_054177405.1 Leptonychotes weddellii | reverse complement strand
TCTGGCAACGTGCTCTGTGAAAGAGAAGGCTCTAGAATGGACTTCCTAAAGAGCCCAACATCCTGAACCAGAGCACAGAACATTTCAAAGCAGAAGAATACAAGGTTTGTAAAGGGAGGTGAATCTGGCTTAATTCAATCAGCAAGCTTCATCCGCTATTGGCTTAGTGCTTCTTCTGGGCCAGGCCCCGTGTTGGGACTGGGGTGCAGGGGCGGGGATGGGCAGTTCCATCACTGCTCTGCACATGCTCGGGGAGACGGCCGAGAGCAGGAAGGCTGGAGATGGCGTGATCTTTTTTTTTTTTTT
>NW_027744751.1:0-4570 GCF_054177405.1 Leptonychotes weddellii | reverse complement strand
TCCCACCCCCCACCACTCCAGCAACCCTCAGTTTGTTTCCTGAGATTGAGAATTCCTCATATCAGTGAGGTCATATGATACATGTCTTTCTCTGATTGACTTATTTCGCTCAGCATAATACCCTCCAGTTCCATCCACGTCATTGCAAATGGCAAGATTTCATTTCTTCTGATGGCTGCATAATATTCCATTGTATATATATACACCACATCTTCTTTACCCATTCATGTGTCGATGGACATCTTGGCTCTTTCCATAGTTTGGCTATTGTGGACACTGCTGTTATGAACATCGGGGTGCACGTACCCCTTCGGATCCCTACATTTGTATCTTTGGGGTAAATACCCAGTAGTGCAATTGCTGGGTCGTATGGTAGCTCTATTTTCAACTTTGGCACTGTGTTTTTATTTCAAATTCACTGCTGACATATAAGAAAGCAACTGGCTTTCTTTTGTATATTAACTTGCGTCCTGCAATCTTGCTATAATCACTAATTAGTTCTAGGATTTTAAAAAATGATTCTTTGGGATTTTCAACGTAGGTAATGACTTAGTATCCTTCAAAGGTTTTACATATGCATGTTTAATTATTTGAATTCATTTTATTATGAATTCTTGGATCTAAACGCCTTAATCTGTGTCAATCTCTTGTGATTATTATTTTTACCAATATATAATTATCTCATACGGCCAGTGGAAGTCTCTGCAGGTGGATTCCTGAGTCCTTCTGACATGTCCTTAGTAGTCTGAGATTGCTTCACTGCTCACTGGTATGGTAAGACGTTCCAGGCTAGTCTTTGACATTTCTTGAGCCAGACCTTTAATCAGTTTACTCTTCAAGGAGCTCCTCTTATTGGTAGTCCAGATGGACCATCACACCATCTTCTAGTCCATTTCTCAAATTACATTCAGCTTGCTTTTATTCCGTTCTCCATATAAAAGTAAGGATGATTTTAAAATCACACCCAGAGAGGTGCCTGGGTGGCTCAGTCATTAAGCGTCTGCCTTTGGCTCAGGTCACGATCCCAGGGTCCTGGGATCGAGCCCCACATTGGGCTCCTTGGTCCGCGGGAGGCCTGCTTCTCCCTCTCCCACTCCCCCTGCTTGTGTTCCCTCTCTCTCTGTCTCTCTGTCAAAAAAATAAATAAAATCTTAAATAAATAAATAAATATCATACCCAGAATTGTAACTCCTAAATACCATTTCCCAATAAAAGACCCTTTAGAGAAAAGACAGACTCAAGAAAAACTTTCCAGTTTTGGGTGAAGACTGATGGGGGGCTATCAATATCTGAATAATGAACCTTCTGAGGAAGATTTGAAGTGGGATATTAAGTCACTGCTTCAGAATGACAGAGGTCTAAATTTCAAAGATATTGTATAAACAATGTTTCTGAAACTCTCATGCCCTTAGTAACTGTTTACATTACTTTGTATACTCTTCCAGTCCTTGTTGACTAAGTCTACAATTTAAAAGTTGCAAGCAATATGTTCATTCTGCTTTCTGGCCTGCATCTTTCCATGTAGATAATCACTTGAAAAGATATTTAATCATGTTAAGATACACTAATTGACTTATTTTCTTATTTTGGGTACTTTGCTTCCGATTTTTTTATTATTGTGTGCCAGTTAAGACTTTGGTTATAAGCAACAAAAGGTGATTCAAGTTACTTTAAGTTGAAAGGGTAATTTATTACAAAGATAGAGGGGTGTGTCATGGAGTCAAAGGGTAGAAATGCAGTTTGGGCGTCTGGAAGGAGCCAGAAAGTTGACAGTCCATTCTTTGTTTATCTCTGTTTTTCTTGGTGAATCTGCTTCATTCTTCTTTCCGTTACTCTGATTGTCTGTCCTTGCAGGGGAATAGAGTTACCTCATAGTTTATTGTATCACTCTGACCACATGCAGAGATTAACCTGCAATTTTCCGTCCCAGTTCCACATCCTGGCTTGCATTAGATGCAACCCTGATTGAGTTGGAGATCATGAGGGGGATTGCCCACTACAAACATGGATGTCAGGGCCCCACCTCTGGGGAAGGGAGGGAGGAAGGAGTTCCCACAGAAGAGAGGCTAGCTCACGGGCTGGGCTGACCCCTAAAAGACGTCACTACAACTTGAATAATGCCACTACGAACAAGTTTGTGGAAGTTACTTTTGTTCTTTGTCCTTGGAGCATGTTCTTCAAGGGGGAATTAGTGGGTCTCAGAGTAGGAACAGTTCATGACTTATCCTTAGACAATGTGAACGGGGCCACGCTGAGACAGGAGAGGAAATAAGGGTGTTAGGAAATACTGGTCTGGCAACTCTCAAGAGACGTCCTTATCTCCGTGATAGGCCTTTTAAGTCATTGCGGTTCCGCCCTCAGAAAGCACTAGAATGAACACACTCTCTTCACATTCCTTCTGCTTTTTATCTCTTGTCCCGTCGGTAGTATTTTTTGAACAGAAGCTTTGAGAGGACAATAAAATCCAATGCTCCTGGAGTAGCATCACATTCTTAAAGGGAGTTATGAACTTGCAAATTAAATTCTTCTCACAAACAAATACCCCACATCCTTTCATCTTTCCTGTTGGTCCCCTTTTCCAGTCCTTTTCACATTTTTCTGGCCCTTGCCACCCTCTGTCTCCTTTCTCCCCTCAGTCTGAAGATCTGAACCATGTCCCTCCAGCATACAGTACTGAGAAATTCCCAACAACTTAAGCTATCAATTGCTTGGGGTAAATGGTCACTGTCAAGGATATTGCCTACCTGAGTACTCTGCATTTGTCACATTTTAAACAAAATTACATTGTTCTTTTTTTGGTTGAGGCCAGAATTTTAATGTATCTTTGGATTCCTTAATTCATGAATTTGGGAACTGGACAGGAGTCCGTTCAGGACAGCAGGAAGTCGGGGGCAGGGAGTGGATAAGCTAGAGAGAACCAGGACAGAGGATGTCCCAGGTCAACACTGTCCTGGCTGATTCGCAAAAGCCACACACAGGAGGGAAGGGAGTGAGGTCGGCCAGTAAGATGGGAGGCAGTTCACTGACCCAGAAGAAATGACAAAGTGTGGCCTCCGAGCAGGGCAAGCTAGCTACGGAAACTAAGCGTCCTGAGTGGGCAAGAAGGCAAGATAAACTTGGAACCCAAGTGTCCAGATAGAGGGTCCAAGGCATGGATGAAAAATACGTCCAGCTCCAGGGGCCAGAAGGATAACCAGAGAGGTTTGGCTCCATACATCAGCATTGAGAGAAGTAGTCACCATGTGTTTTCAGTATATTCTAATTCCCCCAAATTGCCTTTTTTCTTCATTCTGTTGCAATGGTCCCAAGTTGCTTATTTAAAATTGTACCATTCACAACGGTGCTGTCAGAACATGGCTCTTGGTTCTCATCCTTTGTCTTATTTTTAAGTGCAAGTGACAAGGGTTGGCACAGCCTGGCAAGTGTGTTCTTGTCCACAGTAAGGTGGCCCTCTGCCGATGAGGGGGCAGTGTCCCCTGGAGGATCCCTCTGTTCCCAAAGGGGTTCTTCCGTAGGTACAATGGGAAAGTTAGGAGCCCTTTCCTATATCATTCATTGTTTGACATAATCCCACCTAATTTTAAGGGTATAAAGGGAATGGCAGCTGGTTTCTGAGTTTGCAGAGAAAAGTGCTAAAAGCAAATAAATAGTTGGGAAATTGTCTTGGAGTCCATGGCATGAACAAGGCACTAATGTATAATAGAGGAGCTTTTAACTGTTCTGGGAACATTCTACCAGTGTGTTAGAGAGATGGTTGGCTATTGTTTTTTTGTTTTTTTAAATTAAAGAATAGCAGAAGCCTCTCTCTAGTAGTTTTTGAGGGAGTGCTGTGGGCAAATTACACAAGAGAGGGGGAGGGGAGCGCATGAGCACCATTAAGCAGCTGTCCGTTAGGGAACATTTAATTTAAAATAAGATAAGCATCCATTGTACTGTAAAACAAATATTTTTGCAACATTTCTATCCCTGCCTCCTTACGTTGCTGTTTTCAGACTTTGCTAGAATGTAGGATGGAAAAACAAGGTGAAGCTCAGATAGAATATGGCTTGATCCCATTCATCAGGACTGAGGGAAGTATTTGGCATGTGTTTTCAATACATTATAATTCCCCAAAAGTGCCTCTTTTCTTCACTTTATTGTAATTTCCCCTATGTTGCCTTATTTAAAATTGTACAATTAATAAAAGATTAATGCTTGCTCCAATGAATATGCTCAAATTTCTCATTTGACATAGAATTACATGTGCTTCTGTCTTTGTTAGTAACTAACCCCCTTTGGGTCCTTAATTCTTAATAAATACTAAGTGGTGTATTGGCTTTTATGTTTTTGACTAGAAATTACATGACCATGCATATTCTCAAATAGTGCACCTTTTTTTTTTTTTTTTAAGATTTTTATTTATTTGCGAGAGAGAGAATGAGAGACAGAGAGCATGAGAGGGAGGAGGGTCAGAGGGAGAAGCAGACTCCCTGCTGAGCAGGGAGCCTGATGTGGGACTCGATCCCGGGACTCCAGGATCATGACCTGAGCCGAAGGCAGTCGCTTAACCAACTGAGCCACCCAGGCGCCC
>NW_027744750.1:0-306 GCF_054177405.1 Leptonychotes weddellii | reverse complement strand
GTGGCTTCTGATAGAAGATGACCTTTTGCAGACTGACTCAATCTCAGGGAGGGACGTAGGGTGGTTTCTATCCCTGCCTGCCCTGTCCTATCCCTGCAGCACCTGTGGCTTTGCTGGTATCCTAAGCGCTTGGCTTGTTTTATGATTCTGTTTCTCTCCTGATAGAATAACAACAATACCTTATATTTTTGCATTGTTTTATAGTTTATAATTTTCTGGGTTTTTTTCCCCAAATGAAAAAAAAATTTCCTGTCTTCAAATAAAATCTTACGTAGAAGCTTAAAATAAACAAGCACATTAAATGAC
>NW_027744749.1:0-306 GCF_054177405.1 Leptonychotes weddellii | reverse complement strand
TTTTTTTTTTAAAGATTTTATTTATTTATTTTTTAGAGAGCAAGCGAGAGAGAAACAGCATGAGAGGGGAGAGGGTCAGAGGGAGAAGCAGGCTCCCCGCTGAGCCGGGAGCCCGATGTGGGACTCGATCCCAGGACCCTGGGATCATGACCTGAGCCGAAGGCAGACGCTTAACCATCTGAGCCACCCAGGCGCCCAACACATACACACTCTTAACTGCTACACATTCTGCTTTGCTTTCTTTGGAAATAAAAGGCTATATAATATACTGTAAATACTGAATGTATACACATTGGCTTTATATAG
>NW_027744748.1:0-306 GCF_054177405.1 Leptonychotes weddellii | reverse complement strand
GAGGGTCAGAGGGAGAAGCAGACCCCCCGCTGAGCAGGGAGCCCGATGTGGGACTCGATCCCAGGACTCCAGGATCATGACCTGAGCCGAAGGCAGTCGCTCAACCGACTGAGCCACCCAGGCGCCCCTACGCAAAATATTTTTTACACTGCTTCAGAGCCAGCAATATTCTCCTTAAAATGGCACTGGCAACAGCACATCCTCCTCTTTGAAGGGTCGAGTTCAATTCAGAAAACAGATAATCCTGAGAACGGTACTATGTAATAACGGGGTTGGGGTGGGGAAAGGGCAAAAGAAACACGGGTT
>NW_027744747.1:0-306 GCF_054177405.1 Leptonychotes weddellii | reverse complement strand
TCAGTTCTACTTAGTGAAGACTGACTTGATGGCCACTTTAGGCTTTGATCCCAGGACCTTAACCACACATTACCCCAGGGACTGGACCCGGTCTTTTTTTTTTTTTGAAGATTTATTTATTTATTTTGGAGGGGAGGGAGATGGAGAGAGAGTTTCAAGCAGACTCTGTGCTGAGCACGGAGCGTGACCAGGGTCAGTCTCACGGCTCTGAGATCACGACCTGAGCCGAAACCAAGAGTCGAAGGCTAAACCAACTGCACCACCCAGGCACCCCATCCCCCTTGACCTATTCTTTTTTTTTTTTTT
>NW_027744746.1:0-306 GCF_054177405.1 Leptonychotes weddellii | reverse complement strand
TTCCAAGACAGGCTCGGTGGTCATGGTGTTAAGCTCACTCTCTTCAGTTTGAGTCTGGATATTTGAGGCGGACAAAAACTCTTCAATATCAAAATCGATTGCGGGATTCTGGGTCGGGCCAGATGGGAGCTGGGGGTCAGGTCCAGTATTTGTGTCAGACAAAAGACTACGATTGTCCAGTGTCTGACTGGGCAGATTACTTGACAAGATGTTTTCTAAATCGCTTAATAAATCTATAGTTTGGGTCTGGTTATCTGTCATGTTCTGTGAAGGAAGCATACTGTGCTGTGCACTGAAGTTTATAAT
>NW_027744745.1:0-306 GCF_054177405.1 Leptonychotes weddellii | reverse complement strand
CATTTGGTCTCAGTAGAGAGGGGGATGCCAAGAGTAAAAGCAATTTTCTGTTCCTTCCTGAAACACTGTGACAGAGAGTTCAGAAGTCACATATACAATTCCAAGCAAAGCCTGAGTTTTTCTTTGGGAAGGGATGCTCTTCTCAGGGCCTTCTATATCTCACCAACCAGAACAGTTGCCTGGCCATGCAATTCATTCCTTCGTTCAACAAATACTTACTAAACTAAATACTGTTACATGTCCTGGGGATATGACAATGTACAAAACAGAACTCCTGGCCCCCTTGGAACTTACATCCTACTGAAT
>NW_027744744.1:0-306 GCF_054177405.1 Leptonychotes weddellii | reverse complement strand
CAGGAAACAAACTGAGGGTTGCTGGAGTGGTGGGGCATGGGAGGGATGGGGTGGCTGGGTGATAGGCATTGGGGAGGGTATGTGCTATGGTGAGCACTGTGAATTGTGTAAGACTGTTGAATCACAGACCTGTACCTCTGAAACAAATAATACATTATATGTTAAAAAAAGAAGAAGATAATAGGAAGGGAAAAATGAAGGGGGGAATCGGAGGGGAAGACGAACCATGAGAGACTATGGACTCTGAGAAACAAACTGAGGGTTCTAGAGGGGAGGGGGGTGGGGGGGATGGGCTAGCCTGGTGAT
>NW_027744743.1:0-306 GCF_054177405.1 Leptonychotes weddellii | reverse complement strand
GTGGAAATGCACGGGGAGCGAGGGAGACTGGGAGAGCTCCATCTGGGAGTCGGCACTGCCTGGGCTGCATCAAGACCCTGACATGCAACTCTGCAGAGAACCATGGCGGAGGGCACGTACTGCCGAGAAACAGCGAAGCTTCCCGAAGTGTATGAAGGCATCGAGCTCGGACATCTAAACATCGGCTCCTGCGGAAAGACAGCCAAAGAAAGACCTGGAGAAATCCAAGGTGGATCAGCTCCCATGAGAAAACGGCTCAGCAAGCGTGCTGGTGGTTGTGCAGATGGATGGAAAACTCAGTCATGG
>NW_027744742.1:0-306 GCF_054177405.1 Leptonychotes weddellii | reverse complement strand
GCACCTTTTCATTTGTCTATGGGCCATTTCTACTTTATTTCTGTGTAGAATTTTTTTTTTAAGATTGGATTTATTTATTTGAGAGCGAGAGCTCGTGAGAGAAAAAGAGAGAGTGCATGAGCAGGGGGGAGGGGCAGAGGGAGGGGGAGAAGCCGACTCCCCGCTGAGCAGGGAGCCCAATGCGGGACTTTTTTTTTTTTATTGTTTCTGTTATTTTGGGTCTTTAAGTTAGTCATATAATCTCTCTTATTGTTGCCATATTCAAAAGAGTTACACTGAATACATAAGCAGATTCAGAAGGCATAT
>NW_027744741.1:0-306 GCF_054177405.1 Leptonychotes weddellii | reverse complement strand
GGGTAGGTAGGGGATCCTCCCCAGATCTGCCACTTGTTGGGTCCCTGCTGGAAGAGAAGTGGCCCAACTGTGCTGTGGATCACAGTTTATGGCAACCCTGAGCTGAGAGCCCACTCCTTGGCTCCATCTTTGCAGTTGGCTCCCTTGCTCCGGTACCTGGGAGCTCTGCCATGCTCAGGCACCCCAGGTCTTTCTGTGACCCCAAGGGTCCTGAGACCACACTGTCCCAGCGAGGGTTCCTCCCCCACCCCCCTGCCTTAGCCACTGGAGTGACATCCCTCAGTGGAGCCGACTTCTAAAAGTTCC
>NW_027744740.1:0-4570 GCF_054177405.1 Leptonychotes weddellii | reverse complement strand
TAATTTTTCTTTTTTGTTCTTTTTCTGCATTTTTGTTACATCTGTATAAGTTATTTTCATATTTCAAAACAAACATATGCCCATGAATTCTATGAAAGTAAAAAATGTTTTCAGTAAGGCCCTCTGAAAACTAAATGCTAATTCCCACATTACAATAAGAAATCTCAAAAGATGTAGGATCTATGGAAAACAAATACAAGCACAGAAGATTTGTTTCTCTGAATATGCTAGTTTAGAAATGTGTAGTCACTTAACTCAAGTTTAAGGAGGACTTTTCTGTTCCCATTCCTAAATTCTATAGTGAATCCAATTCCATGTGAATTCATTTTCATGGGGAAAAACTCCACAGTCATTGGGGACCATTTGAGTACCATAAAAAAAAAATCAATTCAGAATAATAACTGAGTCAGTGGTAATAATCATAATAATAACAATGGCACTGATAATTTTCTAACCAAGGACTATAGGTTGTATTTCTGTTAAAGCTGTTAGGAAATCCTTATGTGGCTTTCAAGTACTGGGAAAAGATTGTGAACCCATCTTTTCCTCTCCTCCATACCTTCTCATTTCCAAGATTAGTAGGTAAACGAGCCTCCCACTCTTTGTGTCTGAGGCTACATCATTGAGTCCTGTGTGACTGAAGCTGAAAACTTCAGCAGAATGATTACACTCAAAGAGCACTGTCATGATAAATAAATAGACAAAGAAAATTTAATGTCAGTCTCCTCATGGCAGTAAACTCACCTGTTATTTGAGTAAATCAGGGCCATTTATTTAACAAATATTTATGGAAGGCCTATTTTGCATCAAGCTATTTTTTACTCCTGGGGCTACAAAATCTGATAGGTTAAGTTTTCTGCCCCCATTGAGTTTTCCATATATCGGGAAACACAAATCAATGAATTGTCTGACAATCAGGGTCACCCTGTAATCTTTATTGAGTTGTGAGAAAGTGACACCTGAGAAGACAGATTAAATTAAGTTCAAATTTTCCCTCTGCCATTCACTGGCTGTGTTAGTCTTAGAAAGTCATTTAACCACTTTGAGCCTTAACTTTTGCATCAGGAAGAGAAGGATAACAATACCCTGAAAGAGTATTATGGAAAACCTACTTAGTCGATAAACATTTCTTGACAGATACTATGTGTTAGGCACTTTTCTAGGCCTGGAATATATTATGAACATAGCAGAGATCCCTGCCCTTGTGATGCTTGTATAATTCAAGAATATTGCCTGCTGGGGCGCCTGGGTGGCTCAGTCGGTTAAGCGGCTGCCTTCGGCTCAGGTCATGATCCCGGGGTCCTGGGATCTAGCCCCACGTCGGGCTCCCTGCTCAGTGGAGAGTCTGCTTCTCCCTCTCCTTCTGCCTGCCTCTCTGCCTACTTGTGATTTCTCTCTATCTCTCTGTCAAATAAATAAATAAAATCTTTAAAAAAAAAAAAGGATATTGCCTGCCACTGTTCAATAATAACTATTGTCATTACTATAGTAATACAAAATATTTAGTAAGTTTAATTCAAAAAGAATAAGAAAAATGTTTACACTCTCAGATTTTACAATCAACTATAAGTAAGACAAATAACAGACTGAAAACAAGGCACCTAAAGATACAAAATTTAGAGTGAGCATTATATCCAAGGTTGAAATGTATCTGTTTCAAACAGATACCAGGAATATGAATTTGAGTAGAATGCTGGGATTTATACTCAGTTATGAGGGAACAGTCAGAAGAATTCAATGTGAGCTTGTGTGGTGAGAAGGTTACTGTCTCACGTCTAATCAACCCAGGAAAGCCAACCAAACCATGTTACTCTCTGTTCCAGAGGCTGTGCACGGTCTACAGCATGGCCTCTCTCTCACCTCTACTGAGCTAGCCCCTGTTGCTGCTGCAAGTCTAGCTGACTGGCTCTGGAGACCGACACTATGTCTTCAATATGATACCACCCCTCTAGGAGACCAGCCAGCCACTTTGATGGCCAATTGATTATTTCAGATGTTGTCTACTCCAGGGGGGCAGCAATTCACCCTTTAACAAAATTAGCACATATTCTGGGCATAGTTTGCTCTCCTTGTGTGGAGTCCTTTACCAGATCACTCTGTAAGGGCTTATAGAGTGTTTATTATCATGGGATCCCTTGTAACATCACTACAGGCCAAGGGACCCACTTCACAGGAAAGACAGCATGATGATGAACATACACACAGACTTTCCTGGTCCTGCCACAAACTTCATCACTCAAAAGTTGCCCTCCTAATTTCACATTGTAATGGCCCCTTAATAGTTTAGCTGAGATTCCAGCTTGAATGTGCAGTGCTGTCCTTCAAAGTGCAGTATATACACTGAACCAATGTCTATTTACAGTGTTACGTCCCTGGTCTGGGAACCAAGGTGTAGAAATAGGGTGGTTTTTCTAAATGTCACTCCCAGTAATCCACTTGGAGAATTCACACTTCCTGTTCCCACAACTTTTGCCTCTGCTGATTGGCTCTGGTTCCTGGAAATAGAAGAGGAGATACTTCTACCAGGGGCACAGCAAAGACTACAGTCAATCTAAATTTATGTCTTATACTTTTAAGCAATTTTAAGCTCCTCATGCCTGAAGACCCCAAGGTAAAAACTAAGAGTTGCTATACTATATTAACAAGAGTAATTGATAATCAGCTACTCCCTGATTATTGTGAAGAGATAGAATTGCTGTTAGATCATGGACAGAAAGTCTGGGACTCGGCAAAGTGACTGATTTACCTTTGAGCACTTCCATATGAGTAACAACTCTTAATGGACAATTGTAGCCACAATTGCCTTACAGGGGTACAATAACCACAGTCTCAGATCCCTCAGGCATAAAGATCTGGGTTACTGCACTCACTAAGCATTCTAGATCAACAGAAATGCTGACTGAGGGTGAGGAATATATTGAATGGGTGGTAAATAAAGTAGGTGATGAGTATGAATTGTGGCCTCAGCATCAGCCGCAGCATCAGAGAGTATAGCTTGTCCTACAAACCTTTCTATGTAAATCATTTTTGATAGAAATTTTGAGTGTTCGCCAGCGTGAAGAAGCTATCACAGGACAGAGTGAAACTTAATAGGAGCAAGAGTGACTCTAAATGGTGAAGGGATGGAATGTAGCCAAAGCTGTCAATACCCTGGTGTTCCTGACTTCCAAACATCAGTATCTCCCTATGTCTGACGGCTTTCCCCAAAGCCTTGGGAGAAAGCATCAGGCTGGAAGCACCAGGAATCAACACCATCTGGGAACCATTGTCCAACCACTGACAGAAATAAGGTAGCCTCTTTCCCTTGTGTGGGATACTTTTGAGGTGCTTCTTCTACACCATATCCCAGAGTTTTCCTTTGAAAGTAAGCTCTGTTAGTTCATAGTAATAGCTGCTTGATAGCACACCTATTATTGCTGTATTTCTTACTGTCTCATTTCTTCATTCTCTTACCAGTGTATCCTGCACCTTGCAAACAAACTGCTTGCACTCAAATCATTTTCAGGTCTGCTTCTGGGGAATCCAAATATTCCTACCAGCCCCACAACATTCCCTAGTACCTAGGCTCTAAGATCCTTAAAGGCAAAGAATATGTTATTAAGTGTATCTCCTATCCCTAGCCCAGTGCCTCACATATAAATGCTGGTCAGTTAATATTTATTCTACTTGTACTGCATTTTTGTCCTCTTTTGGATTAACGAAATATGTCTAATTCATTTTCCTCCATAACTGTGTGCTTTATGTATTCTTTTACTATTACTGTACTACTGAACTCTTTTTTTAATTTTATTTTATTATGTTATGTTAGTCACCATGACCATAGTCATTAGTTTTTGATGTAGTGTTCCATGATTCATTGTTTTCATATAACACCCAGTGCTCCACGCAGTACATACCCATCACCAGGCTAACCCATCCCCCCACCCCCCTCTCCTGTAAAACCCTCAGTTTGTTTCTCAGAGTCTATAGTCTCTCATGATTCACCTCCCGCTCCGATTCCCCCCCCCACTCCATTTTTCCCTTCCTTCTCCTAATGTCCTCCAGGCTATTCCTTATGTTCCACAAATAAGTGAAACCATATGATAATTGACTTTCTCTGCTTGACTTATTTCACTTAGCATAATCTCGTCCAGTCCCATCCATGTTGATGTAAAAGTTGGGTATTCATCTTTTCTGATGGCTGAGTAATATTCCATTTTATATATATGGACCACATGTTCTTTATCCATTCATCTGTTGAAGGGTATCTCGGTTCTTTCCACAGTTTGGCTATTGCGGACATTGCTGCTATGAACACTGGGGTGCATACAGACCTTCTTTTCACTACATCTGTGTCTTTGGGGTAAATACCCAGGAATGCAATTCCTGGGTCATAGGGTAGCTCTATTTTTAGTTTTTTGAGGAACCTCCACATTGTTTTCCAAAGTGGCTGTACCAACTTACATTCCCACCAACAGTGTAAGAGGCTTCCCCTTTCTCCACAACCCCTCCAACATTTGTTGTTTCTTGCCTTGTCAATTTTTGCCATCCTAACTGGTATAAGGTGGTATCTCAATGTGTTTTTTTTTTT
>NW_027744739.1:0-306 GCF_054177405.1 Leptonychotes weddellii | reverse complement strand
TTTCCACTGAAGGTCTTCCTTACTATTTAAATGAGAGAAATAAAAGCATCAAAAAGTGAACTTTCCACAGAAGCCTACAAGCACATTTAGCCATCTATCATCATCTTTTTTTTTTTTTTTTTTAAAGATTTTATTTATTTATTTGAGACAGAGAGAATGAGAGACAGAGAGCATGAGAGGGAGGAGGGTCAGAGGGAGAAGCAGACTCCCTGCCGAGCAGGGAGCCTGATGCGGGACTCGATCCCGGGACTCCAGGATCATGACCTGAGCCGAAGGCAGTCGCTTAACCAACTGAGCCACCCAGGC
>NW_027744738.1:0-306 GCF_054177405.1 Leptonychotes weddellii | reverse complement strand
AGGCAGTGCGCGCTCTCCATGCTCTCCGCTCCCCAGGGGCAGAGCCTCCACCTGGGGGGGCAGACGGCAGGCTCAGCGGGGAGATTGAGCCTGAGACACCCCCCCCCACCAAGCCTGCGGAGACCAGACCTCAGGGGCAGAAGCCTGTCTTCTTCCCCTGCTGACTCCTGGGATGTGGAGGTGTTCACGGCAGAGTTTCGATCTAAACACAGGGAGGAAACACCCCAAGAAAGCCCCGCAAACTGGTGAGGGAGCATAGACCTTCCCCCTGAAGACGGAACTCTTGGTCATTGGATGGAGATGTTT
>NW_027744737.1:0-306 GCF_054177405.1 Leptonychotes weddellii | reverse complement strand
TCCGTGGAACAACGTCTAATGGGGTCCTTTGCGTATTTTCAGTTGGGTTAATTTGTTTTTTGCTATCGAGTTGTATGAGTTCTATTTCTATTTTCTATATTAACCCTTTATTAGGTACATGGCTTGTAAATATTTTTTTCCCCATTCCATAGGTTGTCTTTTTAATTTTGTTGATGGTTTCATTTGCTGTGCAGAAGCTGTTTAGTTTCACTTAGCCCCACTTATTTATGTGTTATTTTGTTGCTTGTGACTGAGGAGTCATATCCAAAAAATCATTGCCAAAATTCAAGTCGAGGAGCTCTTTTC
>NW_027744736.1:0-306 GCF_054177405.1 Leptonychotes weddellii | reverse complement strand
TTTCATAAATACAGGTTGAATAAATGTATGAGAGAGCCTAACGTCTTGCCTTCCTTTTTACTCTGTATTCATATTAAATTTTTTTGTTGTTACTAATGTTCTTCTTTGGATGATGATTGTTGTATCTGTCCTTAGCAGAAGGACAGCCTGCATCTCTTCCATCTCTCATCCATAATTAACATGGGAAGAATGACACATGTAGGTGTGGCTACAGGTGTATGAAGAGGACAGTGTTGTTTCATGTTGGTTACCTGTTCCTAATGAACTCAAACTGTTGATTGAAGAGATTACTTCCCAGTGGATTTT
>NW_027744735.1:0-306 GCF_054177405.1 Leptonychotes weddellii | reverse complement strand
TCTCTAATCCCGCTGGCAGCATCATCTGGGAACTTGTTAGAAATGCAGAAGCTCTGGCCCTGCCTCAGGCTACCAAACAGAACCTGCTTAAGAACAAAATCCCCAGATGACTGGAATAGTGTTAAGGTTTGAGAAGCCTTGGAGAAAGAGCTGGAGGCCAAGGGGAGAGGAAGGGCTCCTCCATCTGAATATTCTTTTTGTTTTGTTTTGTTTTTTGTTTTTGGAATTTTTTTTTTTATTCTTATGTTAATCCCCATACATTACATCATTAGTTCTAGATGAAGTGTTCCATGATTCATTGTTCGT
>NW_027744734.1:0-306 GCF_054177405.1 Leptonychotes weddellii | reverse complement strand
TTTCATTATACCACTTCTCACCATGTGAGAACCAACACTGTATCCTATTAATCAACCGCCACTGCAGAACACTGGGCTGGGCATATACAGAAAATAAAAATCTTAAATTAAAGTGAAGTGAGTATCTGAAGTATAGACATGGATGAAAATATATATGCTACTTGATATCTCTTTAGCTGTGATGGTAGCCTAGTTTAACCCTGGAGATCAGGATGTGTGGGAATAGGAGATGGTACAAGAGAAGTATATTTTTTAGACAATGCTATGGCTCACTAAACAGACTAAAGTATAGTAGTATAAACAGAA
>NW_027744733.1:0-306 GCF_054177405.1 Leptonychotes weddellii | reverse complement strand
TCCTTAATCTGGCAGAGACCAGAATGTCACAGCTGATTTTGGAACCTATTCCAGTTCAGCCAATTACATTCAGAGGACCAAGGGAGGTACGTAGGGAGGATGTGTGCTAAAAGACCTGGCAACTTTTCAGGATTACTTGTGGAGACTGCCCAAGGTGAGGATCAGGAAAGAAAATGTGTTTTTGTTTTTGTTTTGTTTTGTTTTTTGGTGAGTTCTAAATCTTGTTTACCTATCACTTTTTCAAAAATAGTTTTAAGTGTAAACTAAAGAAAACGCTTGGAGGTTTGCCTGGGCTGGTGAGAGTTG
>NW_027744732.1:0-306 GCF_054177405.1 Leptonychotes weddellii | reverse complement strand
TGTCTGGGAAACTTTCTCTGCTATTCTGAATGATAGCCTTGCTAGATAGAATATTCTTGGCTGCAGACTTTTCCCCTTCAGCACTTTGAATATGCCATGCCACTCCCTTCTGGCTTGACACATTTCTGTTGAGAAATCTGCAGCTAGCCTTATGGGTCTTCCCTTGGAAGCTAAGGACTTATTTTTTCTTGCTACTTTTTAGATTTTTTTCTTTATCAGTATATTTTGCAAATTTAATTATAGTATATGTCAGTATTGTCCTGCTTGTATTGATTTTGATGCAAGTTCTCTGTTCCTCCTGAATCT
>NW_027744731.1:0-306 GCF_054177405.1 Leptonychotes weddellii | reverse complement strand
GCATCTGAACCTCTTGAGAAGAAATTTAGATAATTGGCAGAGTTTTGAGGTTGAATAAATGATAAATAGAAAACTGAGCAAATAGACCAAAAAAAGACCATCTTTAACTCCAAAAGAAAAATAAAATATTGGAGCTCAGGGAAGCCTGCCCTAATGTGGCATATTGATTATTTTGAATTAAAGTTACTATTTTTTTAAAGCCAGAGCAAGAAGAACCTCTGACCCATCATTGTCTCCAGATAGCAGGAAATATATCCCCCATGTGAAAAGTACCTTCCCTGTACCAAGAGGTAGGCAGACATCCTT
>NW_027744730.1:0-306 GCF_054177405.1 Leptonychotes weddellii | reverse complement strand
GGACTGAGCCACCCAGGTGCCCCTAAAAGACTGTTCTTACATAAATGTGTACTTTGTGTGATTTTCCTTTGAATTCTGCACACAAATGTATCTAAGGTAGCTATCACAAAGTTTTAAAGTGCCCCAAACTTTTAAGACAACCTTATGTAACCAGTAACAGGAGAACTTTCTCAGCAGTGCGGCTGGGTGGTCTGGTGAGGAACTACCACAGGCCCCAGTCCTAAAAGGAGGCCTGCAGAAAGGGAAAGCTCCTCCCACTCTGGGCAGCATTGCTTCTCGGCTCCTCCTGCATACAGTGGGAGCCCT
>NW_027744729.1:0-4570 GCF_054177405.1 Leptonychotes weddellii | reverse complement strand
TGTGCTTTACAGCTGAGCTTCCACTTTCCACACCATAAATCTCTCTGTGCTCTATACCCTACCTACTGTCAGCTTTTTGTTCAATGGGTAATCCTTTTATCTTTTTAGTCTTGACATACTTCTGTGCCTGGAGACATCACTTTGATGGACTGTATAAAATGGGTCTCTCTCTGCTTTTCTGTCATCTTCCCATTACCTCCGTCAATGGTGCATTTTCCTCCTCTCAACACTGCCAGAAATGAGAAGAATTATAGGTCTCTACTCTCATATGAAAGGCAGACCACTTTATGTTTCTTTACATATTAATTCTCTGATGATTTCAGGGAAGCTATGATATTGTAGCAGGTCTGGCTTGTTGTTAGTGTAAGCCAACATTTTATTGCAACTATCTACAATACAATAGAGACAGAAGTTTCTCTCTTTCTCACAAGCACACACACATTTTTGGTTTTGTTGTTGATAAACAATTTATTACAAAAACTTCCATCCAGTTATCAATAAGATACTTTGCAGCACTATGTCTAAGAGATAATTTTATATACCGTCACTTACGCCTTTATTTTATAATGAAAACAACCTAGTCTGAACATCTTCAGAAAAGGAAATTCCATATTATTTTAGTAAAGTTATTCAATATTGAATTATCATTGCAATCTGCACATTTCTCCCTATCTGACCTTTATACTGCTATTTAAGGTGTTTTAAATTTGTACTACTTTTTCCCCATTCTCAAATACCATTATTAGGTTTAACTTAAGTATGCTCTTTAGAAGAATTTTCTCAAATGATTTATGATTCTGTTTAGGTGTTCTTTGTAAAAGATTATTAATTTTTTTATCCATCTCATTTTAAACTATCATGGAATCTTCCATGATTTTAATGTAATCAATTTTCTGCTTGATCTCCAACAAGAAAGAAAGGAGAAGGAGAAGAAGAAGTGAGCTACAGGGTTCTCAAAAATCTTATTTTTAGTCTTACTATAATTTATTTTCATTTTTGTAGTTGAATATTTAAATTAGGAAAACAATAATTAACATGTTTTAAATACCAGTTTGTCAAACAAACATAACAGGAATGTTGATGTGTGAAAGTGACTGAAAACATATAGCCTCATTTTCCCCCAACCCTTTAGTGGGCTCATGATTTTCCCTTTTCTAAAATTACCAAAATGACCAAAAATTCTCTTTTGTTTGTTTATGAAAAATGTTAGATCCATTTTAGTCATCATCCTTCATACTGTTATATTATCATAATAACTCTTCATTAAGAAAAGCATTTGCTACTGGTTGGCTTCCTTTTTTTAAAAATCTTATACATGATATTTTTTTCTTCAACTTGGATTAAATAGCACTTTGTTTTATATTCTGCAATATGCTGAGGAGGAGTCTTTAAAGTACTGAAATATTCATGTTTGTTATCCATTGCAGTCATTCCCTAGTGCCTTCTGGATTTTGCAAGAACAAAACAAAAGGAGTTATATAAGTATCAGCAGTATTGGGGCCTTTCAAAATGAACTTTATAAATGGAGTATTTGGGAACATTTTGTGTTTGCCATAGATAAATTACTGAAACTAAACAAACTTGGTAATGTCTTTGACTTTCTAGAACACCTAGAAAAGAAAAGGTTATGATTTTAATAGTCGTTGCCAGATAACCACATAAATATTGAGATGCAATGTTGGTAAAATTATTTCTACTTGCGAGATTCAAGAAATATAAATCATTATACCATGTTAAAGAGCCATATCCTTAACAGATTTATAAAGCAAGGAAAATCAATATGGAAATTAATGAAATTTGGATTATATTGTTTCTTTTCAATTAGTATACATGACAAGGTCATTGAATATATTTTATGTCAATGTGATTTAAAAAAAGTGAAGTTGAGGAATGGTGTCACCAAGATGGCAAAATAGGAGACCCCAGCATCCATGCCCCATGGACATCAACAATCAAACAGCTATCCAAGAACACAAACATCTCTGAGAAAGGTTAGGAGTCCACTTAAGAGACTTTAGCAACATAGTGGAACAATAACAACAACAACAACAAAACTAAGAATAACTGCCCCCCAAAGGAGGGAAGAACAGTTTCTTATTTCTCATAGCATCTTATCCCCCAGGCTGGCACAGCTCAGTGTTGTGCCATGTTTCACCCCACCCAGAGATCAGCGAAGACAGAAAGATATAGAGACAGCTAGGAACAAGGAAGAAGGGCAGGACCCATTGGTTTTAGCCACATCACAGAAGCATCTGCGGTTCCCAGTGACCTGCTCTGCAGAGGACCCCAGCAGCTATCACTACTGAAGAAACCAAAGGACAGCACAGCTGTCATAGACAGCAGATTTCAGCCAGCTGAGTCTCTCTCTGCTTTGTGCTCTCTGCCCTTGCCAGAGCCTGAGATCCACACTGGCCAGCTCAGGCCTCAGTGGCTGTGTGAGTATCAGATGCTAACCTAGAGACCTGCAGTTGATTTCTACTGCCATGAACACATTGAGGTTAGCTCCTTCAGTTGTGCACTTGCACATGGCTGGCCTGTTGTCATCAGCCTCCACTGACATGTGTACCCCTAGTGAGACCCTATAGCTGCAAGAGTGCATGCTGATGACTAATGCCTCCACAGCTGCTTGTGGGTCCCAATTCAGCCTTATCTCTTGTCACTGGGCTGCACCATTGGGCTCAACTACAGCCAGCCTCCCATCTAGTTGCCCTCTTGGCAAACAAGGAGGCCAACCACAGGCTCACAGGCAGCATGGGGGCCCTGGCTGTCCGTGTATATTATCGTGGCTGCTGGGTCTTACCATGTTCTCTCGGTAGTGGAGGCTGGTGTCTGGAATCAGGCCAGGGGTGAGCAGATGCATAGCTGAAGGGGCTAGCTGCAGGCGAGCCTAGTGGTGCAGGCCAGTGACCAGAGACAGGGCTGGATCAGGGCCCACAAGCAGCTGAAGGGGCTGTGGCTGTTGGCATGCACTCCTGTGGTTGCTGGGTCTCCCCACTGGCCTGCTTGGGGCAGTGGAGGCAGGGTGCATGTTTTTCTTTTCTTGTTTTTAACTGCTGCATTGTTGAAGCTCAAACTGGAACTTGGCACAAGAGTAGACAAAAATAATTGTCAAAAATTAATAACCAAATATTTAAGAAGTATTTTTATTACATTTAAAAAAATAAACCCTTCATTTGAACTAAAAAAGACAAGACATGAAGCAAAATTTAGTGTTTATGCTTCTCTTGCTCCTGCTTGAAACTAAAGTGTAGGAAACCATAAATCAAATTTTCCACCTCACAGTGAAACAGCTTTTAAATTTGCTAAAATAATAGAACTCAATAAATTGGTAAATGTTATAGAAAATATATATTTTCTAATACATAAAAAGCATAGTTTTCAAAGAACTGAAATGATTGGCATTATCTAAATTAGTAACACAAGAATATGGCTTAAAATGTCTGGTCCCCTTTAAGAATAGATGTCATTGCATTTTTATAAATTATGAAAATTTGCTTCAGTGCCTGAGTACAATCTATATATATGCCTTGTGTAGAATCTAAATTAATTTAATAATTACATTTAAAAATGTAGTACTAGAAGGGTGCCTGGATGACTCAGTCGGGTTAAGCGTCTACCTTCTGCTCAGGTCATGATCCGTCCTGGGATTGAGTGCCACACTGGGGCGTGGGGCGGTCCCTGCTCAGCAGGGAGTCTGCTTCTCCCTTTACCCTTCCCCCCCTGCTCATGATCTCTCTCTTTCACTCACTCTCTCTCAAATAAATAAATAAAAATAGAAAAAATAACAATGTAGTACTAGAGAAATATATAATCTCATTTTCTTTTATCTACTTCACAAATGATTGCCTTAGCTATTACCCTAAATGATACCTCAATAAACTTTTATGTATTTGGGTACATATTTGCCAATAAAAGCTCAGATTGTTCCACTGAAATATTCCCAGAACATCAGGCTAGCAAAGACTCTCAGTATCTGGAGATACCATTTTCAGACAGATTGGTAAGAGATGGAAATAGTAGGAGATGAAAAATGAAGAAGAATCTATATATTGCACAAGTTCACACATAGAAGTTTTCACATTTTATAAGTGAGGAAGTCAGGACAGAGGTTAAAATTCCTTACCAATGACATAAGGAAATGGTAATCATCAGATTTGAGGCTGTGTTGTTTGTACTATATGATGAATGAAGACTGGTACATAATTTCTTTTTTTCCCAAATCATGAAATATACTTACTAATTTCTTTTTTTTTTCACTAACTTTTAATTTATTTTTTTTATTCTTATGTTAATCCCCATACATTACATCATTAGTTTTAGATGAAGTGTTCCATGATTCATTGTTTGTGCATAACACCCACTGCTCCATGCAGAATGTGCCCTCCTCAATACCCACCACCAGGCTAACCCATCCTCCCACCCCCCTCCCCTCCAGAACCCTGTTTGTTTCTCGGAGTCCATTGTCTCTCATGGTTCGTCTACCCCTCCGATTTCCTCCGCTTCATTCTTCCCCTCCCGCTACCTTCTTCTTCTTTTTTTTTTTCTTAACATATATTGCATTATTTGTTTC
>NW_027744728.1:0-306 GCF_054177405.1 Leptonychotes weddellii | reverse complement strand
GTTCAAGCTCCTGCTTTGAATTCTTTTAGATATATGCCTAGAGGTGGAATTGCTAGATCGTATGGTAATTTTATGTTTAATGTTGGAGGAGTATACGTAGCCACTTTTATTATTTTCTTTATGCTTTTTAGTCACTCTTTATGTAGATAGAGCAAAAACAAAAACGTGTACTCACTTCCCTCTTTCTTTTTTTTTTTTTTTAAAGATTTTATTTATTTATTTGAGAGAGAGAGAATGAGAGAGAGCAAGCACATGAGAGGGGGGAGGGTCAGAGGGAGAAGCAGACTCCCTGCCGAGCAGGGAGCC
>NW_027744727.1:0-306 GCF_054177405.1 Leptonychotes weddellii | reverse complement strand
TTACAGTCACACCTTTACAAGCCATTGGATATGGGCTGCCTTGGGAAAAGTGTGGCTATAACCCAGATAGTCCTCTGTAGCTGAGGAAAACCTTGAGGGAGCTGACACTGGAGTCTGCCTGCTGATAGCAAGCTAAAGTGTCCTCCCATGAAATGAGGTCTGAACAGCACCACAGTGCTCCGACAAGCTCCTGACACCAGGTTGGGCTCCAAGATGGTGCCATTGGGCATGCTTTTTATTTTTTATTATTTTTATTGTTATGTTAATCACCATACATTACATCATTAGTTTTTGATGTTGTGTTCC
>NW_027744726.1:0-306 GCF_054177405.1 Leptonychotes weddellii | reverse complement strand
GGGTTTGTCCGTGTGGACGTCAGCACGTGGTCAGTGTGGCGATGACGTGGTTCTGTGGGTTAGTCTGTGTGGACGTCAGCACACGGTCAGTGTGGAGCTGACATGGTTCTGTGGGTTAGTATGTGTGGACGTCGGCGCGCGGTCGGTGTGGAGCTGACGCGGGTCCGTGGGTTAGTCCGTGTGGATGTCGGCGCGCGGTCGATGTGGAGCTGACGCGGGTCCGTGGGTTAGTCCGTGTGGACGTCGGCGTGCGGTCGGTGTGGAGCTGACGTCAGTGCACACTTTGGGGTGGTCATGGACTAAGAG
>NW_027744725.1:0-306 GCF_054177405.1 Leptonychotes weddellii | reverse complement strand
GTAATGTATGGGGATTAACATAAGAATAAAAAAAAAAGTAACAAACAAACAAAAAAAATTGTATATTTGAGACTTGCTTCTTGATGTAGGCCTGTATTTCAATATATTCTCCTCTTAAGACTGCCTTTGCCACATCCCAAAGGTTCTGTACTGTCGTGTTTTCATTTTCACTTGTTTCCGTGTATTTTTTACTTTGTCTTCAGTTTCCTGGTTAACCCATTCATTCTTTAATAAGATGTTCCTTAACCTCAATGTATTTGTGATCTTTCCAAATTTTTTTCTTGTGGTTGACTTCATGTTTTAGAG
>NW_027744724.1:0-306 GCF_054177405.1 Leptonychotes weddellii | reverse complement strand
GTTTCATCTTGTTTCATTTTTTCCTCCCTTCCCCTATGGTCCTCTGTCTTGTTTCTCAATTCCTTATATCAGTGAGATCATATGATACTTGTCTTTCTCTGATTGTCTTATTTCACTTAGCATAATACCCTCAAATTCCATCCACGTTGTTGCAGATGGCAAGATTTTGGGGTTTTTTGATGGCTGCATAATAGTCCATTGTGTGTGTGT
The DNA here is from genome assembly GCF_054177405.1 of Leptonychotes weddellii. Classification (NCBI taxonomy): domain Eukaryota; kingdom Metazoa; phylum Chordata; class Mammalia; order Carnivora; family Phocidae; genus Leptonychotes; species Leptonychotes weddellii. The sequence goes on along the minus strand of NW_027744724.1, from coordinate 96 downwards.
ATATATATATATCACATCTTCTTTATCCATTCATATGTTGATGGACATCTTGGCTCTTTCCATAGTTTGGCTATTGTGGACATTGCTACTATAAAC
>NW_027744723.1:0-306 GCF_054177405.1 Leptonychotes weddellii | reverse complement strand
CTGTGAATTGTGCAAGACTGTTGAATCTCAGAATACATGTGTTTTAACCATGAAATTAATCAAGTTCATATTGTTTGGATCATGTTAAGGATATAAACAATATCAACTAAGACTGGCACAGAATGACTGACAGAAGGTAGGGAAGATTTGTCCTAGTAAGTGGTGACAAGAAGCCAGCTTGGAATTAACCCATTTGCTATTGGTATATCAAAAGTCTTTATGATACACATAGAGATCATAGTTAGCTGGATAAGAATGATCACATATACTTAAAGCAAAACAGTCTGTGACTTGCTAAACTGTTAG
>NW_027744722.1:0-306 GCF_054177405.1 Leptonychotes weddellii | reverse complement strand
TATTAAAATAGATACCGGATCATTCAGATTTTTGTTTTATTTTGTGTGGTATGTTATATTTTTTGAGGCATCTTTCCATTTCATCTACATTGTTGAATTTGTTGACATAAAACTGTTCATAGTATTTTCTTGTTATCTTTCTTTTTTAAAGATTTATTTATGTATTTTAGAGAGAGAATGTGAGAGACTGGTAGAGGGGTAGAGGGAGAGGGAGAGAGAGAATCTCAAGCAGGTTCCCCACTGAGTGCAGAGCCCAACATGGGGCTCAATCCCACGACCCTGAGATCATGACCTAAGCCAAAACTG
>NW_027744721.1:0-306 GCF_054177405.1 Leptonychotes weddellii | reverse complement strand
TGTTTTTTTGTTTGTTTTGTGCTGAATTGTATAATTTATTTATATATTTTGAATATTAACACTTTATCAGATATATCATAGTATCTTGCAAGTATCTTTTCCCATTTTGTAAGTTGCTTTTTTATTTTGTTGATGATTTCCTTCCCTGCAAAAGCTGCAAAAGCTTTTTTTTTTTTTCATGTAGTCCCAATTGATTATTTTTTGCTTTTGTTTCTTTGCCTCAGGAAACATATCTAGAAAGATATAGCTCTGGCCGATGTCAGAGAAATCAGTGCCTGTATTCTCTTCTAGGATATTTATGGTTTC
>NW_027744720.1:0-306 GCF_054177405.1 Leptonychotes weddellii | reverse complement strand
AGACGATGGACTCTGAAAAACAAACTGAGGGTTCTAGAGGGGAGGGGGGTGGGAGGATGGGTTAGCCTGGTGGTGGGTATTGAGGAGGGCACGTTCTGCATGGAGCACTGGGTGTTGTGCACGAACAATGAATCATGGAACACTTCATCTAGAACTAATGATGTAATGTATGGGGATTAACATAAGAATAAAAAAAAAATCTGGAAAAAAAACAAAAAAACAAAAAAAAACATGAGTTTCCTTAGGACCTAATTTCAAAGTTTTGGCTCAAAATAAAATTTAAAAAATACAAGGCAAATCTCTTTT
>NW_027744719.1:0-306 GCF_054177405.1 Leptonychotes weddellii | reverse complement strand
CTGTTGAGTTTGTAGGTGTTCAGAATGGTTTGATCCCTATCCAGCTGAATTCCTGAGAGGAGACGAAATCCAGGTCTCCTACTCCTCCGCCATCTTGCTCCGCCCCCCTAAAACACATCACTTTTTAAAGGAAAACCTGTCTGCTCTCCAAATCAGGCTGTGGCTTTGCCAGTCATTCTCCAAGAATTCAGTCCAGCCTCCCACCTCCCAGCAGCCCAGGGCAGTGCTCTGGTTCTACTCCATAACTTGAGCAAGCCGAGGCTTTCCATTGTAGAGGTCATTAAAGTGCTTCTGAATGCCAAGAGT
>NW_027744718.1:0-4571 GCF_054177405.1 Leptonychotes weddellii | reverse complement strand
ATACATTATATGTTAAAAAAAAAAATAGTAGGAAGGGAAAAATGAAGGGAGGGAAATCGGAGGGGGAGACGAACCATGAGAGACTATGGACTCTGAGAAACAAACTGAGGGTTCTAGAGGGGAGGGGAGTGGGGGGATGGGTTAGCCTGGTGATGGGTATTAAAGAGGGCACGTATTGAATGGAGCACTGGGTGTTATGCACAAACAATGAATCATGGAACACTACATCAAAAAAATTAATTTTTAAAAAATAAATAAAACAAAATACTTGGACACTGAGTTAAAAAATAGGGTTAATTTTCTTCTGCATGCCATTTAGACAAATTAATGTATTTATATACTTGTATGTAAACATGAAAATGAAAATCTGCAGATGAATCAAAAGGAAGGAGGGAAGGAATGAACAAACGAATGAACGAGGCATGAAGGAAGGAAAGAAGCAAAGTGCCTGGCACACTGGAATATTCCTAAGGGGATGCTGATACTATCATGGCAGAGTAGGCTTTGTGGCACTGGGCAGTGTTGGGTCCGGTAGACAAAGGGCAGGAAACAGAATACGGGAAGGAATGGAAGGAAGACCATTGGACAAGGATGTAGGAACAGCCTTCCCATCACTATTACAACTAATTAATACTCATGTATCGCAACCCACATCCTTTCCATGAGTAAAAGTAGGGATTTAAGACCCAGAAGAAATTCACATAAAAATGTTCAGACCCCTCAGGCCAAACTTGAGTAATCAAAACTCAATTACTTAAGACCCTTATTAGCAAGTGACCAAGGCAACCATCCCAGTGATGCCAGGTGAGTGTCATGTGCCCTTGACACGATGTGATGAGAAGACACGTCACCTCTGTGGTATTCTTTCCAGAAACCCATAACCCCAGCCTAACCATAAAAAAAAAAAAGAAAAAAAATCAGACAAATCCAAATTAAGAGACCTGCCACAGAGTATCTGATCAGTGCATCTCAAAACCGTAAAAGTCATGAAAAGCAAGGAAAGAAACTGTCATAGACTAGAGGAGACTAAGCAGACATGATGACTTAATGCAATGTGGTTCCTCGCATAGGATCCTGGACCAGAAAGAGGACATTAATGGAAAACTGGTGAAATCAAAACAAAATGTGCGGTTTAGTGAGTAGCAATGCACCAAAGCTGGCTGCCCCGTTTCCACAAAAGTACCGCGATGATGTAATATGTTAACAATAGGAGGAGTAGGACGAGGGACATATGGGAACTCTCTGCACTGTCTCTGCAATGTTGCTATAAATCTACAACTATTCCAAAATAAAATACATAGGTAGGATTTTCCAAAACTCAATTACATAGCAAAGTGGCTGGCCATACCAGAAACTCCTAGTTCGACTTAGATCATCATAAAATGTGCCCAGCCCTCCCACCACACTCACAGATGAGCGGTCTTCTTGTTCCTTCCCCAGAGCTGTCCCCGCTGTCAACTCATACTTGGGCACTGAGTAACTCTTGCCTCTGCTCGTTCGAACCGCTCCCCGTAATAACACGAGCTTCCAGCCAAGCACAGACCGAAGCTGAGCCTTCGTCAGGGGAGAGGCTACATACGGCCAGTACCCTCGTGGAGGCAGCTGCTACGTGTGCCTCTGTGAGGGAGGTCAGGAACAAAAGGCCCCCTCCAGCTCTCCCACACTATTGGCAATGTTGTAAAACCCAATTCCTGGTACACAGTGGAAACACTCCCTGTCGATACTGGCCAGTTCTGTATCTATGTGGGCACATACTCACCTCTTCTTTTGGGGCGAACAAGTTGCTGCACCGGCCAGGTCCCCCTTCAAGTCCCAGTTGTCAGCTGGAAGCCTCTAGCTTTACAGTTCCCTCTGGATTTGCCTCAGCTGCAGAATGCCATCTTGCCTAAGATTTGCACCCAGCCCACAGCCCATGACTGACAATGTGGTGGGTATAAAGGCCCAACCCTGTCAGCCCAACAGGGATGACTGTGATGAACCACATCTGCTCCAGAGCTCCCCAGGGTGGGCTGAGGCCTGCCTGCATCACCATTCAGCTTCTTCCTCTGCCCAATCCTGCCCCCTTCCCTCTCCTCCCCTGCCCTGCCCTTCCTTTCCATTCCCTTCCCCACCCCTCCCCTCCTGAGCACACAAAACGTGGCAAGGACAGCTGAGGATGTGAATTTTAAACTTTGCTTTACATTAATTCATTTACATTTAAATAGCCACGCATGGCTAGTGGTCACCATATTGTCCAGAGCCTCTTGATGACGTCAGGCAGGGAGCACAGGTCCGAGTTCTTGCCAGGCCCACTCTAACCACAGGGAATGAGAAAAGAAAGGAAGTCGGAGGCACAATGCCAGATGGAGGGGAAGTGGCTGCTGGGGATACGAAGACAATGGAAGGCTTTCTGGCTTGCACAGCTGGCTGGAAAGTGAGGCCATTCACAGGGAAAGAAAACACTGAAGGGTGACCAGATCCGAGGGAACAGAACACAAACTCAGTACTGGACATGCAAGTGTGGGTCGCCCATGAGGAGAGGTCAGAGGAATGGTCTGGAGCTCCAAGAAGGCTGAACTAGAGGTACAAATTTGAGGGGCACTGGCGTAGAGCAGGACACTGACGTGGGGACAGGATGAGACTCCGTAAGGAAGAAAACGGGAGTGGGATCAGCAGAGGGGAGCCTCGATGCTCAGCGGTGTAGGGAGGAGGAGGAGCTTGAGAAACGGGATGAGAAAGAGCCACCACGGGATCAGGGGGGAAACTGGGAGAATGCCGTGCAACAGGAGCCAGGAAAAGAGAAGGGATCGAGAAGGAAAGAGTGGTCGACAGTGCCAAATGCTGCTAAGTCAACCAGACATGGGTTAAAGATGAAGATGTGCCACGGGCTTAAGGACAAGGGAGTCGCTAGTGCCCTTTGCGAAACCTGTTTCCATGGAGTGACCAAGGCAGAAGCCAGGAGGGCATGGCTTGAAAGACGAAGAGTGGAGAAAGCAGGTGCTGACCATTCTTTCAAGAGCTTCAGATGCGAGGGGAGGGCTGAGGAGGAGCTGCAGGGATATATGAACCCGGAGAAGGGCTGAGGTCTTTTATGAGAAGGAAACGAGTATTTGCAGATCGAGGTCTCATCCCACCTTTTCCCAAGACAGCAGTATTTTAAAGGCACAACTAAGCCATTCAGTGACTTAGGAAGAAAAAAAAAAATCCATTAAGAGGCTTGAACTTCAAAATGGTTTGCTCGGACAATGTTCACTTAGGATGGACAGAATTAATCAGGAAGTCCCCCAAGGCACACTCCCCCCCAATCTACCAGTAATTTCAAGATGGTGTCTTCTTCAAAAAGATAAAGGGATACAATTTTAAAATACATTTAAAATCTCTGTCTCTGTCTCCCAGAACAGAAAAAGAAAATAAAGGAAAATGGATGGGTGGTAAGAACAATCAACAGAATAAAAACTATGAGAGACGCTTCAAAGGAGGGAAATAAAGTCGAAGCTGGAGATTATAAGAATAAAATGTCAGGGGCGCCTGGGTGGCTCAGTCGGTTAAGCGTCTGCCTTCGGCTCAGGTCATGATCCCAGGGTCCTGGGATCGAGCCCCGCATCGCGCTCCCTGCTCGACGGAGAGCCTGCTTCTCCCTCTCCCTCTGTCTGCCACTCTGCCTACTTGTGCTCTCTATCTCTGTAAATAAATAAATAAAAAATCTTAAAAAAAAAAAAAAAAAAGAATAAAATGTCAGTCCAGGTTAAGGAAGCAATGAAAGATGCCTACAAAAGCTGAAAAGAAGCCCAGAAAGGGTCCTCGAGTTACCAACCTGGAGTACTTAAGAGCGATTAGCTTGGGATGCTTCTCAGAACCTCCAGAACCTCCTGGAGGCTGGAAACAGGTGCACGTAACGTATCTACCACAAGTGTTAGTGTGCGCTTTCAGAAAGGATGTCCCTCTGGTCTCCACCGTGAAGGGACACACCACTAGCGAGTCTTCATGTGACTACAGTCCATTTAAGACACAGGGAGCACTGGGGCGCCTGGGTGGCTCAGTCGTTGGGCGTCTGCCTTCGGCTCAGGTCATGATCCCAGGGTCCTGGGATCGAGCCCCGCATCGGGCTCCCTGCTCAGTGGGAGGCCTGCTTCTCCCTCTCCCACTCTCCCTGCTTGTACTCCCTCTCTCGCTGTCTCTCTGTCAAATAAATAAATAAAATCTTTAAAAAAAAAAAAAAAAGACACAGGGAGCACTATCGCGATATTTTTTACAACTTATGCAAGTACACTTACACACCACAAACTTCACTCATGTTAAGTGTACAAATGAATGATTCTGAGTAAGTTTATTCAGTTGTGCAACCATCACCCTAACCTGGTTTTCAAACATTTTCATCACCCGGACTGTGCCCTCTGATAGTTAATCCCCACCACCATCCCCAGTTCTAGGTTCTAGAAAACTACGAATTTACTCTCTGTACAGATTTGCCCTTTCCATACATTTCCTGTGAGTGCAAACACAGAAAATGTAGTCTCTTGCGTCTGACATCTTTTGCTTAGCATACTGGCTTTGAGATTCACTCATGCTGGGCATGTATCAGTATTCCATTC
>NW_027744717.1:0-306 GCF_054177405.1 Leptonychotes weddellii | reverse complement strand
CGCACATCACACATACGATACACACATGCACACACACCACACATGCGACTCACACATGCACACACACCACACATGTGATTCACACATGCACACACATCACACATACAACTCACACATGCACACACATCACACATACGACTCACACATGCACACATATCACACACATATATTACACACACACTGCCTATGCTTACACACCGTATATGCATATATGCATCATATACACTCCCCTCATACACATACACACACCCTCCCACATCATGAGGAGAACTAAAGAATTTTGTAAAATCCTTTGACCAGAACTGT
>NW_027744716.1:0-306 GCF_054177405.1 Leptonychotes weddellii | reverse complement strand
TTGTTATCACTCTCCACCTCCGACATCTAATTCATCAACAATTATACCTCCAAAATCTACCTTAACTCTACTTTCAAACTCCACTGATGTAACCTAAAACTACTTTTCATCGCACATTTGGGTTCCACAATAGACATTTAAATGGTCTCGCTATTTATATTCTTGCCTCTTATAATCCATTCCCTCACAGTGCACCAAACCATTATTATATTTATATTATATAATGCACATAAGATCACACCATGTTTTCTTTAATTTTTCTACGAATTACCTATTACATTAAAATAAAACCTAAACCTCTCCAGT
>NW_027744715.1:0-306 GCF_054177405.1 Leptonychotes weddellii | reverse complement strand
TCATGACCTGAGCCGAAGGCAGTCGCTTAACCAACTGAGCCACCCAGGTGCCCTGCCCTTTGTGCTTCTAAAACCGCCAGTCGCTCTCAGTTTGCACACAAGCGCGCGCGTGACACCGCTGCTCCGGGTTTCCGTCCCCCCGGGGGGGGGGCTGCCCTAGAGTCCTTTCCCCGCCGCTACTGGTCTGCGAGTCTGTGCCCGGTCCACAGCGTGCGAGGCTGTCACTCACCAGCGGTGTAGGATTCCCACAGCCAGGCACCCTCCCGCTGCCGTTTATCACCGATATCTGCCTGCGTAATCACGGCT
>NW_027744714.1:0-306 GCF_054177405.1 Leptonychotes weddellii | reverse complement strand
GTGGTATAGGATCCCCACAGCCAGCCTCCTCCCACTGCCGTCTATCCTCTGATATCTGTCCATGGAATCATGGCTCCCCGCTTCCTACCTTGAAACCAACCACTGCAGTTTTCTGTTTGTAGTGATCCAGATCTTCTTACATCTCAGGCTGATTTCGTGGGTGCTCAGAGTGGCCTGGTAGATATCCAGCTCAATTCCTGGGACAAGTTGGAATAAGGTCTCCTACTCCTCTTCCATCTTTTCTCCTCTCGAAAAATCAGTATTTTTAAATTAATTAATTTTCTCAGAGATGTCTGAGACAGTTCC
>NW_027744713.1:0-306 GCF_054177405.1 Leptonychotes weddellii | reverse complement strand
TGTCATTTCAACAATCTTCACAGCCCTTCGCCAGTAGATTCCATCCCAAGAAACCACTGTCTTTGCTCATCCACAAAAAGCAACTCTTCATCCGTTCAGGTTTGATCACGAGATTGCAGCAGATCAGCCCCATCTTCAGGCTCCACTTCTGATCCCGGTTCTCTTGCTGTTTCCACCCCGTTGGCAGTGACTTCCTCCCCTAACGCGCTGAACCCCTTCAAAATCACCCATGAGGTTTGGAATCAACAGCGTCCCAAATTCCTGTCCACGTTGATACTGTGATTTATATTTGGTATCTCATGAATC
>NW_027744712.1:0-306 GCF_054177405.1 Leptonychotes weddellii | reverse complement strand
TTTAGGACCAATAGTCTGGAGGAGGCGTTGGGCCCTCAAGGCTTGTGATGGGGCAGCATGGGGCTGGGCCAAGCTCCACCCAGGCTCCTGATCTCAGCAGGTGCACCGTTTCTTGATGGGACCTTCACACCCAGCCCTCTGTAGGGCTTTAAGATCAGCCCCACTTGACTTATGAGGACACTGAGGCTCAGGGAGCTGGAGGGACTTTTAGTCAAATACGGGTGAGGGGGTCCTGTTCTTTCTCCTCCATTATGCTGCCTGCCCTTTTCAGGAAAGAGGACATCACTGATGTCTTTTTTTGTGATT
>NW_027744711.1:0-306 GCF_054177405.1 Leptonychotes weddellii | reverse complement strand
TGTGCTAACTCCAAAGCATGAACTATAATTATCTTCATTTCATGCTGTTCATGTGGAATTCTTGGAACCAAGGACTTAATATTTTCACATCAGATCAAGGCAAAAAGAATCTATGGTAAACTTTTGAATTAGGAAAGAAAAACAAAGAAGCAGCAGACCTTTGACACAAACTAATGAAGAGAACTGGGCTTTTTTTTTTATTCTTATGTTAATCACCATACATTACATCATTAGTTTTAGATGAAGTGTTCCATGATTCATTGTTTGTGCATAACACCCAGTGCTCCATGCAGAACGTGTCCTCCT
>NW_027744710.1:0-306 GCF_054177405.1 Leptonychotes weddellii | reverse complement strand
TCACAGAAGCAAGTTGAATTTCAAATTCTCAGTTTCTCCCTGAAAAAAAAATTATCGACTATCTTTACTGTATTAAGTTCATAAGTCTCTCCTCAGTCAAAGTTATCGGTGTATATTTCATTCTGTAATATCATGACTATATTTATTCACATGAAATAAATCAGTGGAAATATTTTATACTATTTTAAACAAAATGATTCTGATATTTAAATCCTTGGGTATATATTTCTCTAACATTAGTCTGTAAAGATGTGTCATTGATTTTTTTGTTTTGTTTCTTAGTAGTACTATGGTTTTAAAAGGGAT
>NW_027744709.1:0-306 GCF_054177405.1 Leptonychotes weddellii | reverse complement strand
GAGGGCACGTTCTGCATGGAGCACTGGATGTTATATGCAAACAATGAATCATGGAACACTACATCAAAAACTAATGATGTGATGCATGGTGATTAACATAACATAATAAAAAAAAATCTAAAAAAAAAAACCAAAATCAAAATATTGTTAACCAATCTTCAATAAAAAAAGCAAAGGCAATACAATGGAGCAAAGATAGCCTTTTCAACAAATAATGCTGGAGCAAGACATCCATATGCAAAAAAAAATTAATCTAGACACAGACATTACACCCTTCACTAAAAAATCATAATTTAATTTTAATAT
>NW_027744708.1:0-306 GCF_054177405.1 Leptonychotes weddellii | reverse complement strand
TTAAAGGTAACACTGTTTATAAAAGGGCCCTAGTGATTAAATAATTTGTGGATAGGAATGTGAAATTAGAAGACCCTGAATTTATGCTCACAAGAGTGGAAGACATCTGCTCCCGGGAAAACAAAGGGCCATAAATACCAATATTAGACAAGAATCCCAGTCTCTCCCTTCCCCACTAGGGCATTTCAGACTCAGGGATATAATGATCAAGACTGAGTTCTGTAATTAGTCCTTTACCCATGGAAGATGGCAGCTTTGTTATTTGCAAGTCTTTAATGTCTAATTATTTACAGAACATTTCTTCGA
>NW_027744707.1:0-4571 GCF_054177405.1 Leptonychotes weddellii | reverse complement strand
TTTTTTTTACATATATAAGTTTTTTGTTCTTTAAAATTTTGGGAGGCAGGGGCACCTGGGTGGCTCAGTTGTTAAGCATCTGCCTTCAGCTCAGGTCATGATCCCAGGGCCCTGGGATCGAGCCCCACATCGGGCTCCTTGCTCGATGGGAAGCCTGCTTCTCCCTCTCCCACTCCCTCTGCTTGTGTTCCTGCTCTCGCTCTCTTTCTCTCTCTGTCAAATAAATAAATAAAATCTTTAAAAATAAATAAATTAAATAAAAAAATAAAATAAAATTTTGGGAGGCAGTTTCTTCTAACAGACCAAAATACGCCCAAAATCTAGTGTGTGGCACTGATCTATTCACAAGCCTATCCTATTTGATCATATTTTTTTTTTCTTTTTCTTTTTTCTCTCTTTCCCTTTCTTTTCCCCTGGTTTCGGGTCTCTTCTGATTTGTTTAGTGTATATTTTTCTGGGGTTGCTGTTACCCTGTTAGTATTTTGTTCTCTCATTCATCTATTCTCTTCTGGACAAAATGACAAGACAGAAAAACTCACCACAACAAAACAGAACAAGAGGCAGTACCAACTGCCAGGGACCTAATCAATATGGACATTAGTAAGAAGTGAGAACTAGAGTTCAGAACGACAATTATAAAGATACTAGCTGGGCTTGAAAACAGCAAGGAAGACACTAGAGAAACCCTTTCTGGAGAAATAAAATAACTAAAATCTAACCAAGTCAAAATCAAAAAGGCTATTAATGAGGTATAATAAAAAATGGAGGCTCTAACTGCTAGGATAAATGAAGCAGAAGAGAGAATTAGTGATATAGAAGACCAAATGATGGAAAATAAAGATGCTGAAAAAAAGAGAGATTAAACTACTGGATCAAGAAAAGAGAATTTGAGAGATAAGTAATACCATAAAGCGAAACATTAGAATAATTGGAATCCCAGAAAAGAAGAAAGAGAGAGAAGGGCACAAGGTATATTGGAGCAAATTGTAACAGAGAACTTCCCTAATTTGGGAAAGGAAACAGGCATCAAAATCCAGGAGGCACAGAGAACCCCCCTCAAAATCAATAAAAATAGGTCAACACCCCAACATGTAATAGTAAAACAAGTCTCTGTGACAAAGAGAAAATCCTGAAAGCAGCTCGGGACAAGAAGTCTGTAACCTCCAACAGTAGAAACATTAGATTGGCAGCAGACCTATCCACAGAGACCTGGCAGGCCAGAAAGGACTGGCATGATATATTCAGGGCACTAAATGAGAAAAATATGCAGCCAAAAATACTATATCCAGCCAGGCTGTCATTGAAAATAGAAGAGATAAAAAGCTTCCAGGAAAAACAAAAACTAAAAGAATTTGTGAACACCAAACTACCAAAGAGAGAGCCTAAAAGTAACATAGACCAGAAAGGAACACAGACAATATACAGTAACAGTCACCTTACAGGCAATACAATGGCACTAAATTCATATCTTTCAATAGTTACCATAAATGTAAATGGGGTAAATGCCCCAAGCAAAAGACACAGGGTATCACTAGATAAAAAAAAAAACAAGACCCATTGATATGCTGTCTGCAAAAGACTCATTTTAGATGCAAATACACCTCCAGGTTTAAAGTGAGAGGGTGAAAAACCATTTACCATACTAATGGACATCAAAGAAAGCTGGGGTGGCAATCCTTATATCAGACAAATTAGATTTTAAACCAAAGACTGTAATAAGAGATGAGGAAGGACACTACATCATACTTAAAGTGTCTATCCAACAAGAAGATCTAACAATTTTAATATCTATGCCCCTAACACAGGGGCAGCCAATTATATAAGCCACTTAATAACAAAATCAAAGAAACACACTGGCAACAATACAACAATTATGGGGACTTTAACACACCCCTCACTCAAATGGACAAATCATCTAAGCAAAATATCCACAAGGAAATAAAGGCTTTATATGACACACTGGACCAGATGCACTTCACAGATATATTCAGAATATTCCATCCCAAAGCAACAGAATACACATTCTTCTCTAGTGCACATGGAATATTCTCAAGAGTAGATAACATCCTGGGTCACAAATCAGATCTCAACTGGTACCAAAAGATTGGGATCATTCCCTACATATTTTCGGACCACAGTGCTTTGAAACTAGAACTCAATCACAAGAGGAAAGTCAGAAAGAACTCAAATACATGGAGGCTAAAAAGCATCCTACTAAAGAATGAATGGGTCAACCAGGATATTAAAGAAGAATTAAAAAATTCATGGAAACAAATGAAAATGAAAACACAACTATTCAAAATCTTTGGGATGCAGCAAAGGCAGTCCTAAGAGGAAAGTATATAGCAATACAAGCCTTTCTCAAGAAATAAGAAAGGTCTCAAATACACAACCTAACCCTACACCTAAAGGAGCTGGAGAAAGAACAGCAACTAAAGCCTAAACCCAGCAAGAGAAGAGAAATAATAAAGATCAGAGCATAAATCAATGAAATAGAAACCAAAAGAACAGTAGAACAGATCAAAAAACTAGAAGCTGGTTCTTTGAAAGAATTAATAAGATTATTAATAAACCTTGGCCAGACTTATCAAAAAGAAAAGAGAAAGGACCCAAATAAATAAAATCATGAATGAAAGAGGAGAGATCACAACCAACACCAAAGAAATACAAACAATTATAAGAACATATTACGAGCAACTATATGACAGCAAATTAGATAATCTGGAAGAAATGGATGCATTCCTAGAGATCTACAAACTACCAACACTGAACCAGGAAGAAATAGAAAACCTGAACAGACCCATAACCATTAAGGAAATTGAAGCAGTCATCAAAAATCTCCCAACAAACAAGAGCCCAGGGCCAGACGGCTTCCCAGGGGAATTCCACCAAACATTTAAAGAAGACTTAATACCTATTCTTCTGAAGCTGTTTCAAAGAATAGAAATGGAAGGAAACTCATTTTATGAGTCCAGCATTACCTTGATCCCAAAACCAGACAAAGACCCAATAAAAAAGGAGAACTACATACCAATATCCCTGATGAACATGGACGCAAAAATTCTCACCAAAATACTAGCCAATAGGATCCAACAGAACATTAAAAGGATTATTCACACGACCAAGTGGGATTTATTCCTGGGCTGCAAGGTTGGTTCAACATCTGCAAATCAATCAATGTGATACAATACATTGATAAAAGAAAGAACAAGAACCATATGATCCTCTCAATAGATGCAGAAAAAGCATTTGACAAAGTACAGCATCCTTTCTTGATCAAAACTCTTCACAGTGTAGGGATAGAGGGTACATACCTCAATATCATAAAAGTCATCTATGAGAAACCCACAGCAAATATCATAGTCAATGGGGAAAAACAGAGAGTTTTAAGGTCAGGAACACAGCAGGGATGTCCACTATCATCACTGCTGTTCAACATAGTACTAGAAGTCCTAGCCTCAGCAATCAGACAACAAAAAGAAATAAAAGGCATCCAAATTGACAAAGAAGAAGTGAAACTCTCACTTTTTGCAGATAATACGATACTTTATGTGGGAAACCCAAAAGACTCCACCCCAAAACTGCTAGAACTCATACAGGAATTCAGTAATGTGGCAGGATATAAAATCAATGGACAGAAATCAGCTGCATTTCTACAGACCAACAAGACAGAAGAAAGAGAAATTAAGGAGTCTGTCCCATTTACAATTGCACTCAAAACCATTAGATACCTAGGAATAAATCTAACCAAAGAGGCAAAGAATCTATACTCAGAAAATTATAGAATACTCATGAAAGAAATTGAGGAAGACACAAAGAAATGGAAAAACATTCTACGCTCATGGATTGGAAGAACAAATACTGTGAAGATGTCTATGCTACCTAGAGCAATCTATACATTCAATGCAATCCCCATCAAAATACCATCCACTCTTTTCAAAGAAATGGAACAAATAATCCTAAAATTTGTATGGAACCAGAAAAGACCCCAAAAAGCCAGAGGAATGTTGAAAAAGAAAAGCAAAGCCGGTGGCATCACAATTCCGGACTGCAAGCTCTATTACAAAGCTGTCATCATCAAGACAGTGTGGTACTGGCACAAAAACAGACACATAGATCAATGGAACAGAATAGAGAGCCCAGAAATAGACCCTCAACCCTATGTTCAACTAATCTTTGACAAAGCAGGAAAGAATGTCCAATGGAAAAAAGACAGTCTCTTCAACAAATGATGTTGGGAAAACTGGACAGCCATGTGCAGATTAATGAAACTGGACCATTTCCTTACACCACACACAAAAATAGACTCCAAATGGTTGAAAGACCTCAATGTGAGACAGGAGTCCATCAAAATCCTAAAGGAGAACACAGGCAGCAACCTCTTCGACCTCAGCCGCAGCAACTTCTTCCTAGACGCATCTCCAAAGGCAAGGGAAGCAAGGGCAAAAATGAACTATTGGGACTTCATCAAGATAAAAAGCTTTTGCACAACAAAGGAAACAGTCAACAAAACCAAAAGACAACAGACAGAATGGGAGAAGATATTTGCAAATGACATCACATAAAGGACT
>NW_027744706.1:0-306 GCF_054177405.1 Leptonychotes weddellii | reverse complement strand
TCCATTTATCCTCTGATATCTGCCTGCAGAATCACGGCTCCCGGTTTTATACCTTGAAACTAACCACCTGCGATATTCTGTTTGTAGAGATCCAGATCTATCTTCTTACATCTCAGGCTGATATCATGCGTATTCAGAGTGGTATGGTATATATTAGCTCAATTCCAGGGACCGGTTGAATAGAGTCCCCTACTACTCCACTATCTTTCCCCCTCTCCAGTAATAGATATTTTAGAATAAGTAACATATTAAAATGCCCTGTAAAAATTTATTAGAATAAATCAACCAACTACGTCAATGACTCTA
>NW_027744705.1:0-306 GCF_054177405.1 Leptonychotes weddellii | reverse complement strand
GGTATGGGCAGAGCCGCTCCTACCCTTTTGTGCACCTGGTGAATCCATCTTCCCGGACAACGCCAGCGGCCCTCCCCTGGTGGAGACTTCAGGGATGACATTCCCAGGCAATTCCCCCCGCCCCTCCTTCTTTCTGCCCCACCATTTGTTGTCACTCACTGTATCTTTTTGTTCACTTGTCCATGTTCCCAACAGGACTGTGGGCTCTTGGAGGGGAAGAGTCTTCTCTTGTCAGTTCCAGGTGCATAATAGGTTCTCAATAACTCTTAGACACTGGATCACCTTGTTCAGTAATTCTCAAACATG
>NW_027744704.1:0-306 GCF_054177405.1 Leptonychotes weddellii | reverse complement strand
CAGTCAGCACCATCCTAGAGAAAGCAAACAAAAAGGAGACTGTCAGCAGTCTGGCTACAGGATCAAGGGAAGGCCTTAAAGTTTGTCCTATCTTTTCCCAGGCAGTGGGAAACAAATACACCAAGCATGGTGAAGGTTTAAACCTGAATGTGTCTGGATCTGAGCTATGTACTCACTGCACACTCTGGCTAAAACACTTGTTTTCTTCCACTGCATCAGTTCTCATCTAAGTATGATCAAGCATTCAAACCTTTGGGAACAGCACTCTCTCTCTCACTTTTAACTTGACTTAGGAAGAAATAAACT
>NW_027744703.1:0-306 GCF_054177405.1 Leptonychotes weddellii | reverse complement strand
TTTTTTCATGGTAAAGAAAGGGAGTCGGAGGAAATTCAGGACTTTGGTTCACTTGTGTTTTCCCTCCATAATGCGTTGTGCCTCACACACTCACTCTGGTGATCGCGGCTAGCTCTTGTTGAGACAATGCCAAGGACACTGGATGCCAATTCCTCACCTTCAGTGCTTGTGACTCCGCCAGAGTCCAGGCATGTAGAAGGTGGCACATGACCCAGAGACATATTGTGAGGACTGGCCCTGGTGGTATGGTCTGAGCATTCTTCTGTATGTTTGCTAAAAACACCCACTGGGTAATGTCTGCTGAGT
>NW_027744702.1:0-306 GCF_054177405.1 Leptonychotes weddellii | reverse complement strand
TCATGTCAATTATTGATCACGATGGCTAGAACAAAGTTCTCATTAAGTGGTGGGAAGAACTATTTTTATGATAGGTGTTGTTTCCTTGTTTTGATTACCTACCACTACCAGGGATACAAGGGAAGAATAATGACACGTAAAATGGGAAGGACAGACTAGCTGCATTCCAACACTCACACCATTTTGTGTGACTTGAAAATGAACCAGAGTTCATCTTACTAAAATTTTCTCTCTCCACTTACTGCATCAAGTTAAAGATAGAAGGGCCCTTTTCTACATATTTAAAGTATGAGCAATACCCCCACT
>NW_027744701.1:0-306 GCF_054177405.1 Leptonychotes weddellii | reverse complement strand
CAGGTCACAGCTAGGACATGGTGAAGCCAGGATCCAAACTAAGGTC
This sequence comes from Leptonychotes weddellii, assembly GCF_054177405.1. Classification (NCBI taxonomy): domain Eukaryota; kingdom Metazoa; phylum Chordata; class Mammalia; order Carnivora; family Phocidae; genus Leptonychotes; species Leptonychotes weddellii. Next base: position 260 of record NW_027744701.1, on the reverse strand, counting down.
TTGGAGGAGGGACTAAAGTGCCCATGGGCTGAATCCTGGGGTGAGCAGGGCCAGTAGCATTGGGGGGGGCAGTCAGGGAAGGCCTCCTGGAGGACAACACCTTGAAGAACAGAGGGGAACTTCAGAGTGAGAGGAAGGAGCAGGGTCCGCCTCCCCCACCAGCTGTTTTGTCCTAGGCTGAGCTGTGACCTCCGAAGACTTTATTAACATCCTAATTGTGTACAGCTGGCCTCCTTTGGCCCTAATGAGCTCAGCATCCT
>NW_027744700.1:0-306 GCF_054177405.1 Leptonychotes weddellii | reverse complement strand
TAGCTAAGGCAAGCTTATGAAAGTTTTTCAGTCGTATGGAAAGGAGTAGATCTTACCCTGTAGACCTTGGGAACTTTATCAGGTAAAATGCTTTTAGCTGCAAATAAAATAGGTGACTTATAACAGTGACTAAAACAGGGGCACCTGGGTGGCTTAGTCAGTTAAGTGTTGACTCTTGGTTTTACACAGTCTCGGGTCCCGAGATCAAGCCCCACATCACGTTGGGCTCCGTGCTCAGCACGGAGTGGGCTTGAAGATTCTCTTCCTCTGCCCTTCCCCCCATTCTTGCACTCTATTGCACGCTTC
>NW_027744699.1:0-306 GCF_054177405.1 Leptonychotes weddellii | reverse complement strand
CCATGATTCAAATGAAGGCATTCTTAACGGGTATCTACAGATCACAAACCAAGTTATCCTCAGTTATAAAAACAGAAGTCTGAATCTCTAATCTCTTCCAGGTTACAATAGTTAATGTACTTACGAAAATGAGTGAATCCCTCTCATGTATTTGATACAAAACATCTTAAATGTAAGAAGAAATACAGTAGTCCCCCCCACCCATGGTTTTGTTTTCTAGGGTTTCAGTTTCCTGCCGTCTAGAAGCAGGTGAACCTCCTGACTGTCCTCAGAAGGTCAATAGGAGCCTCACACTACGTCACAGTG
>NW_027744698.1:0-306 GCF_054177405.1 Leptonychotes weddellii | reverse complement strand
TGGGAGCATATGGTGAGCCAGTTTTAACTCTATTTTCCAGCTTCCTTTGCAATGAGGTATGGTCATGTGACCAAGTTCTTAACAATGGAAGATGAACAAAAAGAAATTAAAAAGAAATTGCTTAAAACAAAATTTCTTGTTCTAGATACCCTCTTTTTTTAAATTTAAATTCAATTAATTCACATCTAGTGTATTATTAGTTTCAGAGGTGGAGTTCAGTGATTCATCAGTCTTATTTAATACCCAGTGCTGATTACATCATGTGCCCTCCTTAATACCCATCACCCAGTTATCTCATCCCCCCCC
>NW_027744697.1:0-306 GCF_054177405.1 Leptonychotes weddellii | reverse complement strand
CTTTCTTTCTTTCTTTCTTTCTTCTTTTTTTATGGAGGCGAAACTGACATATAAAAATGTAAGATTTTACAATATATATCATGGTGATTTGTTATATGTATATATTGTAAAAGGGTTACCCCCATCTAGCTAATTAACACATCTATCACCCCACATATTTATCTTTTTTTTTTCCCATGAGCACATTTAAGTTCTACTCTCTAAGCAAATTTCAATTATGAAATACAGATCAACTATGGTCACCATGTTTTACATTAATTAGATCTTCAGACCATATTTATTTATTTATTTATTTATTTATTTTTT
>NW_027744696.1:0-4572 GCF_054177405.1 Leptonychotes weddellii | reverse complement strand
AAAAAAAAAAAAAAAAAAATCTTTAGCATTCGAAATTTAATGGTGCCACGCTTTGTTTTCTCTTTGCCAAATAAGGTTTAAGTCAAGGCTTATCTTTCTTGTCTGTGGGTCCTTATTGTTGGAAATTTTGAGGGTGCACTAAGCTTATCCTGACTATAGGTCAAAACTAGTTAAATGTCCTTCAGCAAGAAGGAACATGTTGAGAAATCGCAAATCATTGCTCTGTTTACATTTCTATTATAAAAGTTAAATATTTGTTCTAAGTCAAAGATTATTACTTTCAGTCACTTTTTTTAATGAAAGTCATTTAGTGAAGCTACTCCAAAGCTAGAACATGAAACTTCTTTTTTTTCTTATTCTATTGTACAGAAGCAATTAGAATTCAGTCCCTGCTCTAACCTGCAGAGACCCCTAACTTAATACAGAACTAGATTTTTTGGTGTATTTTGTCTTTGTTGGACAATACTAATGGATTTTTTTAAAAGATTTTATTTATTTATTTGACAGAGAGAGAGAGAGCGCGAACACGAGTTGTGGGCAGAGGCAGAGGGAGAGGGAAAAGCGGACTCCCCGCTGAGCAGGGAGCCCAACACAGGGCTGGATCCTAGGACCCTGAGATCGTGACTTGACAATCAATTGAGCCACCCAGGCACCCCATGGATTTGTTAATTATTCCTTGGAAATCAAGAGGTAGTTATAGAAGACCGAGTGGGGGGTGGGGAAAAGAATTACTCAGGTGAGGAAGTCTGCAAATTTAGTTTGAAGGCCATAACTTATTAACTGGATAACCTTGGGCAATAGATTAATCTGAATCACCTCTGATCTGAATGATATGAATTGCAGATGATTTGAAGGAACGGTAACTGTAAAACCCTAACATGGACTAATTAGTATACTAGTATACTAGTAATTAGGTCCTAAAAAGGAGTAGACTGCCTGGGTTCAAATCCCAGCTCAATTGCCTAATGCACTGTGAACAGGAGTAAGTTACTTAACCTCTCTGTGCATCACTTCGCCATCCATAAAATGTAGACGAAAATAGCACCTATCTACAGAGGTACAATGGTTTAATGAGCTAGGATACAAAGAGCACATAGAAAGGACTACACAAGAGTTAGTTATTATGCTGAGCGGTCTTAATATTGAAATTGGTTAATGATCATTCCATTAACAGAATAATTTGTCATACATCATGCTTGAATGTAACCATCAAGAAGGAGAAAAGAAAAACCTTTATGGATGACAACCTAAACCATATACACCCAAAGAGCTTACTGTCTACACTCAGTAATGTGACTTTATTACTTCATACTTTGCTGTCTTCACCTTAACTTGCTGTCTCAGCAGATTCTTGCCCAAGAAGATAATAGTTGCAAATAACTTTATTGCTCACTCCAGGAACTTCCTGAAAGACACATCACTCCCTGCCAGACTCTGAATTCCTTGCCTTAAAAATCCTCACCTCGTTGTGGTCACCAATCCTAAATTATGACATCACCATCCTTACCTAATCCTAACCAAGACTTCCTCATGAAAGGCCTTCCTTAAGCCAGACTAGAATATCTCCTAACATCCTGGCTTCACCTCCCTACCCAAAGTTCTGTCAAGGTTGCTCTCTTTTACTGCAGTAAGGGTAAACCCAGCTTTTTCTTATCAACAAGTTATCTTGGTGATACCTGTGGAGAGCCAGTATTCCACGTGGATTAGTGAACTGAACTCTGGAACCAGAATTAGAAGCGAGGAGTTGAAATCACAGCCCTACCATTTGGACAAGTTACTAATTTTCAGATGCCTCTTCTGTAAAATGTACATGTATAAAATGTATACATACATATACAGTGTGTACACAAGTGCTCACCGGGTAAGGAACGCTTAATGAATGTTTCTTACATTGCCCTTCCTCTTCTTTTTGGTTGCCTGCTGGGGAGGGGTAAGTTGGGTAAATGACTATACTGTTAGTCTGCTCAAGCCGTCACTTTCAGGTAAACCCTTGTTGGCCCCTCATCAGCCACCTTGTAAATACAGCCAGTGAGGTGAAGACCGTGGAGGATGGGGATACTCCTTCCTACCTGAGATACCATAGTTTCCTTTCTTCCTTCTGTCCTCCCTCCTTCCCTCCCTTTCTTTTTTCCTCCCTTTCTTCCTTCCCCCTCCCTTTCATTCTTCCTCCCTTAAGGTTTATTTATTTTAGAGAGAGAAAGAGAGCACGCACACATGAGCAGGAGGGGCAGAGGGAGAGGAAGAGAGAGACTCTCAAGCTAACTCTGCACTGAGCATAGAGCCCAATGCAGGGCTCGATCTCATGGTCCCGAGATCACAACTTGAGTGAAACCAAGAGTTGGATGTTTAACCGACTGCGCCACCCAGATGCCCCACCATAGTTTTCTGAAGGGAATACAGGTGGGACCCAGAGCAAGTATTAAACTGTATTTAGGGACACCTGGGTGGCTCAGTCAGTTGAGCATCTGCCTTTGGCTCAGGTCATGATCCCAGAGTCCTGGGATTGAGTTCTGGCATCAAGCTCCTACCTCAGCTCCTACCTTTGTCCCTCCCCCTGCTTGCGTGCTCGTGTGTGCACGCTCTCTCTCTCTCTAATAAATAAATTAAAAAAAAAACCCTGTTTTTATCTGCAGAGAGATAGTAACTGATCCAAAATCCTATGGCTGGAGGAATGAGAAGGACCAACACTCAGCTCCTTTGTTCCTCAGAACCTTGCAGGCATGTGGGAGGTGAGCTATATGGTCATCTCCCAGGTCTTCATCACTTTGTGCACTGCCTCCTCTCCTCCTTTCTCACTTCCTGTGCCAGTTATTGCTTCCTTGATGTTCAGGTCCAAATTTACCCTTTTCACCTGCAGGTGGGAAAATGGGTCAGGACCCTTGAAACTGTCCTCTGCTAGCTGCAGTGTTAAGCTTTGTAAGGGGTTTGAGGAGACACTGCAGGAGGAAAGGATTTCCCATCATGCTCTGATGGGCTTGCTCTGCAGGACCATTTAGATGGTGGGCTTCACCAGTACACAGGTCCCACAGTGCACAGAAGCTGTCAGCATCTATTGTCCAGAAGTTGCCCCTGGCACCCATCGGGAGTGGTTTTATAGCAGGGTGCCTCTTGTGAGACACCCCCCTGTGAACAGCTTCCCAGGAATCCTAGAGGATAGATTTTCTCTTGCAAGTTACCAGTGGGTTTCTGGCAACTTCTACTGGCTTGACACCACAATGACTTCTCTTTCATCCACTTAGTCATGACCCTGACTTCTCAAAAAGATCTGGATTTCAGCCTTCAGGGAAGGGTATCTTCCTTGGGCACTCTATGTTGAGTCTAGGGGTTTCAAATGCCCCTGTTTCTTCTCTTCCTATCTTTTGTAGCATTCTCTTCACCTTTTAAAAAAGTTTTTATTTCAATTCCAGTTAACACACAGTGTTATATTAGTTTCAGGCGTACAATATAGCGATTCAGTGCTTCCATACATCACCCTGTGCACAACAAAACAAGCACACTCCTTAATCCCCATCACCTGTTTAACCTTCCCCTCTGGTAACCCTCAGTTTGTTCTCTATAGTTAAGAGTCTGTTTCTTGGTTTGCTTTTCTCTCTCTTTTTCCCTTAACTCATTTGTTTTGTTTCTTAAATTCCACATGTGAGTGAAATCACATGGTATTTGTCTTTCTGTGACTTATTTTGCTTAGCATGATATTCTCTAGCTCCATACTCATCGTTGCAAATGGCAAGATTTCATTCTTTTCTATGGCTGGGGGGAGGGGCAAAGGGAGAGGAAGAGAGAGAATCTTTTTTTTTTTAAAGATTTTTTTTTTTAATTTATTTATTTGACAGAGAGAGACACAGCGAGAGAGGGAACACAAGCAGGGGGAGTGGGAGAGGGAGAAGCAGGCTTTCCGCGGAGCGAGGAGCCCGATGCGGGGCTCGATCCCAGGACCCTGGGATCATGACCTGAGCCACCCAGGCGCCCCGGAAGAGAGAGAATCTTAAAGGAAGCTCCACGCCCAGCCTGGAGCCCATTACAGGGCTCAATCTCATGACCCTGAGATCACGACCTGAGTTGAAATCAAGAATCAGACACTTGGGCACCTGGGTGGCTCAGTTGGTTAAGCGACTGCCTTCGGCTCAGGTCATGATCCTGGAGTCCCGGGATCGAGGCCCGCATCGGGCTCCCTGCTGGGCAGGGAGTCTGCTTCTCCCTCTGACCCTCCTCCCTCTCATGCTCTCTGTCTCTCATTCTCTCTCTCAAAATAAATAAATAAAAAAAAAGTCTTTAAAAAAAAAAAAAAAGAATCAGACACTTAATTGACTGAACCACCCAGGCCACCCTGAGCTTCTAAAGAATTTAAAATCATTGATTTTATATCTTACCACTTTACTGAATTCGTGTATGAGTTCTAGCAGTTTTGGGGTCGAGTCTTTTGGGTTGCATTTCTATGCACCAACAAGAAGACAGAAGAAAGAGAAATTAAGGAGTCGATCCCATTTACAATTACGCCCAAAACCATAAGATACCTAGGAATAAATCTAACCAAAGAGGCAAAGAATCTGTACTCAGAAAACTATAGAATACTCA
>NW_027744695.1:0-306 GCF_054177405.1 Leptonychotes weddellii | reverse complement strand
TACAACAGCAAATTTAAATAGTTGCCACAGAGACCATATGGCCCTCTGAGTTTAAAATATTTGGTATACAACCCTTTAGTATAGACCCCAGAATTAAAAGATGTCAGTTTTTTTTTTTATTAAAGATTTCTATTTATTTATTTGACAGAGAGAGACACAGTGAAAGAGGGGAACACAAGCAGGGGGAGTGGGAGAGGGAGAAGCAGGCTTCCCGTGGAGCAAGGAGCCCGATGCAGGGCTCGATCCCAGGACCCTGGGATCATGACCTGAGCCAAAGGCGGACGCTTAAGACTGAGCCACCCAGGC
>NW_027744694.1:0-306 GCF_054177405.1 Leptonychotes weddellii | reverse complement strand
ATCGGAGACCTACCTGCTGGCCGCTGCCCGAGGTTGACCCGCCGCCTACCAACTGGAGGCGCCACCCTCGACTTGTGTGTCTCCCTGCCCTCCGCGAAAGGGGAGGATTTCAGAGTGCCCCTGGGAGGCTCCCGAGGGGCTTGCAAAACCACAGGCACCCCACTCCTCAGGTCTTGCAAACACGGGGGACGCCGCAGGAGGAGGGGGTGAGCGCCCCGTCAGGAAGCGCCATGGCAGCTCTGTGTGCTGGAATGACTGGGGAAGGTCCGCGGGATCCTGGAAGGAACCAAGGCCTGCGAGTGCATT
>NW_027744693.1:0-306 GCF_054177405.1 Leptonychotes weddellii | reverse complement strand
GGAAGAGATAACGAAGGCCTGAACTAGGGCGCCTGCAGCAAAATGTGGAGAGGAAAAACCAGATTCAAGAGATATTTATGAGGAAGGATTAGTAAGTGAATGATTGGTTGTGTGATATGTGGGAGACATCAGGAGTCAAGGTTAGCTCTGAAGTTTCTATCTTGGGAAACTGGAGTCTTGATGCTTCCTGAGATAGAAACACCGACTGACTGTCTTCAAAATTTCCATGATGTGCAGGTTCCCAAGCAGTTCCACTGGGCTTATAGGAAGAATTCATCCTGGTGTCTCAATTACTGTAAGTGAGGC
>NW_027744692.1:0-306 GCF_054177405.1 Leptonychotes weddellii | reverse complement strand
AGGATGAAGATAACAGGAGAACTACTCCATCTGTACAAAAATCAAGATGGTCAGGAGGCTAAGGGCAGTTTATCCAATCAATATTCATAATCCTGTACCTTGTGTTTAAACTTGGAATTTACTAATTGAATGTCTTCCCTCCTGGGAGGAAAAACTCAGCAGAACCTTGGGAAGAGTACATGGTGATGATTCCATTAGTCCTTTCTCCTAAGGGACCTACAGCCATTTATTCTCTGCTAGAGCCCATTATCACCCTCGGGTGCATGGCACACAGCCATTGATTTGGTGGAGGCTTTTCTACAGCTT
>NW_027744691.1:0-306 GCF_054177405.1 Leptonychotes weddellii | reverse complement strand
GGGGGATGGGTTAGCTTGGTGATGGGTATTAAAGAGGGCACGTACTAAATGGAGCCCTGGGTGTTATATGCAAACAATGAATCATGGAACACTACATCAAAAACTAATGATGTAATGTATGGTGATTAACATAATAAAAAAAAAGAAAATACGAAAATGAACATCCATCCTCAATGGAATATTTTCTTTTACACACTGATTATCCAAGGTGCTTCTTTTACTCCAACATTTTTTTAACCTGTGCGTTGATTTTAAAATGCAGACTGTAGGGGTGCCTGGGTGGCTCAGTCTATTGAGCATCTCAGC
>NW_027744690.1:0-306 GCF_054177405.1 Leptonychotes weddellii | reverse complement strand
GAGGGCATGTATTGCATGGAGCACTGGGTGTTATACGGAAACAATGAATCATGGAACACTACATCAAAAACTAATGATGCAATGTATGGTGATTAACATAACATAATAAAAAAAATATAACTATATAGACATAATTCATGTATGTGTGCCAAGGAACAGTGATTTTTAGATTCCAGAAAACCTTTAGTATATGAGAAGGTAAAGAGAATATCCTGTTTTTTACTTTCTAGCTAATTATACATGTTAGCCCATCAGAAGATGAAAGAGTATACTAATGTAGTTTTTATCCCATTATTCCATCTACTG
>NW_027744689.1:0-306 GCF_054177405.1 Leptonychotes weddellii | reverse complement strand
TAGATAAATGAAGAGCAATAAAGCCACAGTTATAGGTCAGTGCTGAGCCAGCCTCAGTCATTGACTAAGTAACTTAAGTATATATATGTATATTTTTTTATTTTTTATTGTTATGTTAATCACCATACATTACATCATTAGTTTTTGATGTAGTGTTCCATGATTCATTGTTTGTGCATAACACCCAGTGCTCCATGCCAAACGTGCCCTCTTTAATACCCATTACCAGGTTAACCCATCCTCCCAACCCCCTCCCCTCTAGAGCCCTGTTTGTTTTTCAGAGTCCATCGTCTCTCATGGTTCGTC
>NW_027744688.1:0-306 GCF_054177405.1 Leptonychotes weddellii | reverse complement strand
GCCACTCCCCACTGACAGAATCCAAGGGCAGAGAGCAAGGTCAGAGAGACTTCGGTGAAACAAGAAAGGAACTTCTTCCAGGGAGAACACCGGGAAGACAGCGGACTAGCGGACTAGCGGACTAGCGTCTCAAAGACCTAACTCCAAGGGGCCAAAAATGCTTCCAGGTTTCTATAAGGAAGAGCTGGGGGAAAGGAGGCTGGGTCCGCGCAGGTGGGCAGTGAAGGTCGACTCCATCCCGGTCTTGGACTCCAGTACGGGCGGGGTCTTGCTGGCTCCGGGCAGCCCTTACCACTGAGGGGGCAG
>NW_027744687.1:0-306 GCF_054177405.1 Leptonychotes weddellii | reverse complement strand
CCCCGCATCGGGCTCTCTGCTCAGCAGGGAGTCTGCTTCTCCCTCTCCCTCTGCCTGCCGCTCTGACTACTTGTGCTCTCTCTCTCTAATAAATAAATAAAATCTTTAAAAAAATAAAGTAGATGATTTGAAAATAAATACAGCAAACATAAAAGTAATTACATTCTAGCAAGTACTGTCGCCCTGTGGAAGGACCCAGGCCAGGGCGTGCTTTTTGTTGAAAAGGATGATTCAGAAGTAGGAGAACAGGGTTAAAGACACACTGGTACCAAATGGAGGCTTTCTTCTTCATAATGAGAAGAATTT
>NW_027744686.1:0-306 GCF_054177405.1 Leptonychotes weddellii | reverse complement strand
TGCCAAGCAAGGAGGCTGATGCGGGACTAGATCCCAGGACCCCGGGATCATGACCTGAGTCAAAGACAGACGCTTAACAACTGAGCCACCCAGGTGCCCCTGTTAATTGAATTCTTAATATGTGCCAGGTGTAAGACTTCCCATGCTGATTTCATCTAGTCCTCATAAAAAGCCTATCTGGTACATCATACTATGAAACAAGTAGTTTCTACACAAGTAGAAACCAAGGCAGAAAAAGGCTCATTAAATTATCCACATTCATCTGCTGGTAAGCAGTGGGTTCAATAGAGCAAAGTTATAAATTTA
>NW_027744685.1:0-4572 GCF_054177405.1 Leptonychotes weddellii | reverse complement strand
AGTGATCCGAAGGGGTACATGCACCCCTATGTTTATAGCAGCAATGTCCACAATAACCAAACTATGGAAAGAGCCAAGATGTCCATCGACAGATGAATGGATAAAGAAGAGGTGGTATATATATACAATGGACTATTATGCAGCCATCAAAAGGAATGAAATCTTACCATTTGCAGTGACGTGGATGGAACTGGAGGGTATTATGCTGAGTGAAATAAGTCAATCAGAGAAAGACATATATCATATGACCTCACTGATATGAGGAATTCTTAATCTCAGGAAACAAACTGAGGGTTGCTGGAGTGGTGGGGGTTGGGAGGGATGGGGTGGCTGGGTGATAGGCATTGGGGAGGGTATGTGGTATGGTGAGTGCTGTGAATTGTGTAAGAATATTGAATCACAGACATGTACCTCTGAAGCAAATAATACATTATATATTAAAAAAAAGAAGAAGATAGCAGGAAGGGAATAATGAAGGGGGGGAATCGGAGGGTGAGACAAACCGTGAGAGACTATGGACTCTGAGAAACAAACTGAGGGTTCTAGAGGGGAGGGCTTTGGGGGGATGGGTTAGCCTGGTGATGGGTATTAAAGAGGGCACGTATTGAATGGAGCACTGGGCGTTATACACAAAGAATGAATCATGGAACACTACATCAAAAACTAATGATGTAATGTATGGTGATTAACATAACATAATAAAAATAAATTAAAAAAAGAAACTTTAATTTCTAGTAAAAGCTGACAAGTGAGAAATTGTGAACTATGTGTTATACCAACATTCTTTAGATCGGCAAATTTATGAATATTTTTCATGATGTCTAGAAGCATATACTTTTTTTTATAGCACAGTCTTTCAATGTGGCACCAGACATGTTTACTGACAGATCCAAATATCTTTAGTTTATCTGTAATAAGAAGCCAAAAGGGGTTAAACCTATGTTTAGTAACTAATATTTCAGTATTTTATCTTATTTGGAAATGATCTAGTCAACGAATTTCCATCATTTAACCTAATTTATCCAAACTTTAAGGTTTAAAGTTACCAAAAAAGATTTTTGAAATGACTTAAATAAAGTAGACATATTATACAATATAATTATTATCAAAAACTTTACTTATAAACTTTTATCTCATCTACATCTATTTAAATCACTTGTTTTAAATAATCATATTTAGATTGCTCATGAAAATTTCATGAGACATTAAAGCAGCTAGCTATCATCTTAAGTTACTTTTTTTGCTGACAAATTTTGTAACAGAGATGACATGAGTTTATTTGACTAATAAGCCCAGGTAGAATAAAAGTTGTATGTAATGCTGATAACTCTGAAGACATTCTTTTTAAAATTAAAGCAATAAAATTAAACTAGCTTTTATTTACTGAAGATTATTCCAAATCATGTGAACTTGAAAAACATTTCAGTTAGTTTCAAATATATTTCTGAGATCCTAGAAATATTTATTTTGATAAGCATTTATTTTTCTTTAAGCCAATTAAGTGGAGCCTTTAAAATGTTAATTTTGACAATACCATCCTGATGTAAGAAAATATCACATATACATGACACACATTTATAGACTTATATAAACATACAGAGACCTTATAACTTTCATTCTAAAATTTTGGTCATGAATCAGGTACAGTAATACAGAACTCACTAGTTTATAAATAACAGTTGGATTCAAGTTGTGTTTCTGCAATTGGAGTAAATTGTGTACCTGCTCAGATGGTTAAATGTTTTTACTAATATTTTTAGAGAAGACTCTTAAGAATTCCATTTGTCTTTGATAAATTATCTTATGAAGGCTGTGGACTAGTGTTTGGGCCAAGGAGCCTTTAAAGAAGTTTGTATATTAAAAGGCTTCTTTCTTCCCTTTTTTCTTCAGTCTCAGGTGATTGTGGGCAGTGTTTTATCTCCTAGGGTGTTTACATTTCAAAGACATGTTAAGATTTATATCTTCAAGGGATGGAGAAAAAATGCATGTTTTCTCCTAGGAGTTTTGTGGTACATTTCTCTATTATCAGAAGTGTAGGCTAATTACTACTTAAAATTTTCTATCTTTTTCTTAAGTACAGGACAGTTCTGTTTCTAAAATCTCAACCTTTTATAATATCTACACATGTTGAGATGAAGAGGGGGAGATTTGGGGTTGGTAAGTTAGGTGGACTTGGAATTATTTCTAGAGCATCATACCTCACATTCCCCCAAGAGAAAGAAGCTTACTTTCCATACTCCAGCAGGAGGAAGAATTTCTCCCTGACCAGCAACAGCCCAGCCAATGTGAACTCAGTGAAACAGCCCCTCCCAGCTTCCTCCTTTCTTCTATAAAAGCTAGCTTCTCTCCTCTATTGTCCAGACTTTCCAATGGTTTGCCATAGTTTGCTTGTCCTGAATTGCAATTCTTCTGCTATTCCTGAATACACTAAATTGCTGGTAAAATAACTGGATCTTTTGTTTTCTTTTTTTTAAATTTTATTTTATTATATTATGTTAATCACCATACATTACATCATTAGTTTTTGATGTAGTGTTCCATGATTCATTGTTTGCATATAATACCCAGTGCTCCATTCAATACGTGCCCTCTGGTGACCATGGTGACCAGGAAGGGACCCAAAGGAGACAAACCCATTAGAAACTAATGACCTCTGGAACAATGTGAAGTACCCACTTGAGCCCCTTGTGCTCTCTGCTTCCGTGAGTCATCTTCCTTTCAGTTAAGTAAGTCTCCTCTTGAATATGAACTCCTCCTTTTGTTTCAGCTCTCTGACTTTACTCAGGATCTGTTTGTTTTTGTTGTATTTATGAAGGCATTGTCCTTCTTGCTGAATACTCTTCTGTTTCCTGATCCTCTGGTTTTGAGTAATGGGTTCCCCATCTGCTAAATTCTCTCAGGAGGGACATCCTTCTATTACCCCAGCCAGTTTTATGTTTAAAAACTATGGTCCTGGGTCTTCTGGGTGGCACAGTCAGTTAAGTGTCCAACTCTTGGTTTTGGCTCAGGTCGTGATTTCAGGGTCATGAGATCGAGCCCTGAGTCAGGCTCTGTGCTTAGTGCAGAAAGTGCTTAAGATTTTATTTCCCTCTCCCTCTGCCCCTCTGTCCTGCTCTTTCTCTCTCTCTCTAAAATAAATGAATAAATCTTAAAAAAAAAAAAAACTATGGTTCCCACCCATGTGCATTTTTAACTAATTGGATCAATTTAACCAAAAATAATTTAGAACTTCAATGGCTATTATGGGGTGCTTTTGATCTCCCCAAACTTGCTTTTCTTAGAACCACAGCTCTGAAATAAAAGAAACTGAATGGGACTCCTATTTCAATTGATATCTTGAGGCTTCCAAGTGTATTCAGGACTCTAAAATCACCTCTTTACAAATTACCATTTCTAAATTAACAGGTGAACAACTGAAAGAAGACAAAAAAGCTTCACAGGTAGGTCTCTTTCTCCCCATACCTACCTCCTTTTACCTTCTACTTCCTTATTCTAATTCTCTCAATGAACTTCCCTTTTTCTCTGAACTCCTTGCTCCTTCCTCCTCTGAACCCATTAGAAACTACATTTTTAAAATGAGACCTTCTGAGGGTCTTAATGCTAAGTCCCTAATTTCCCACGTCCCCTGGACTAAGGCTGAACTACAAGCCATAGTCAAAGATTTTCTTGGAGTTATTGAAGATCCCCATAGATTTGCCAAGGAATTTAATATAGTCATCCAGACTTACCAAACACGTTCCTCAGCTTCGTACGAGCTAGCTCACATGCTTGTTGGTGAAGGCCAAGCCCAACATTGGATGGAAACAGCTAATTGGGATGATCCTGAACAAATCTCTAGAACTTCAAATGAGAGACCAACCCATTGCCTTTTTTTTATATGATCGGACTGGGCAATTGCTACCATTCAGAAACGCAGTGAACCTGTGCAAAACTATTACAGTCACCTCCAAATTGTTTTTAAGGAAAATTCTGGCCTCCTTATGGATGCTGAATCCACTCAGGTAGCCTTCAACCCTATGTTCATTAAAGAGCTGAACTGGGATCTTTCTCTTGTAGTTAAAAGGACTAGGATGGAATAGGAAACTATTTACTCCAGATTCAGTTTTTAGCAAATCAGCTCACCTATACCATAGAGGATTCAAATAAGAGGAAGACCAGTAAAATCCTTGATTTCCAGATCTAACAAAAGGAAGCCCCTAAACAAAACCAAACCCCTCCTGGCCTCTGCCACTATTGCAAAAAAACAAGACACTGGAAGAAAAATTGTTCCAAGTGTAAGCATTCCAGGTGCATTCAGTCCTCCAACCAGCCTTTCCAATGCCCTCCGAACACCCAGCTATACAATTCTGAGGAACTACAGGGCTTTTCCCAATCTTTCCTCTTACCAGGCTTAGAGAATTCTTTTTTTTTTTTAATTTTATTATGTTAGTTAGTCACCATACAATACATCATTGGTTTTTGATGTGGTGATCCACGATCCATTGTTTTCGTATAACACCCAGTGCTCCATGCAGTACGTGCCCTCCTTAATACCCATCACTGGGCTAACCAATCACCCCTCCCCCCTCCCCT
>NW_027744684.1:0-306 GCF_054177405.1 Leptonychotes weddellii | reverse complement strand
GTATTTCATGGTCCTTGGTCCATGACAGGTTACAGAAAACAAGCAAGTCTAAACAAGTAGGATGACCCAAATAACATACTTAGAAAGGTAAATTGTACATTTCTTTGCATGAGTGAAGTTGGTATATAAATGAAGTTTTTACCTTGACAACAAGAAATACCTCTTCCATCTTTTTTTATGTATACAAAATAACTTTCACAAAATTTTATTAAAGTGTATTACATATACCTCAATAAATTCCAAAACATGAGAATAGTAAAAATGCTTTAAGATTATAATTCAATAAACTTTGAAATTAGAACCAAG
>NW_027744683.1:0-306 GCF_054177405.1 Leptonychotes weddellii | reverse complement strand
GTGAGTTTGGAGCCTCAACCTATCACATTCGTCATAGCTATTTGCCATGGTCTGTGGAGCTGCATCCATCTGTCTCTTCTGATTTGAAAAGAGTTGTTTGAAGTCTGCCCACTCGCCTCTCCTTCCAAGCTCCTGTCACATCTGCCGTCCACAATGATGTTAGGGTCCAGAGCCAGCCCCAGTGCTTGTCCAGAATTCTTTCCCAACCCTGAAGGCTTTGCTGTGAAGTCAGAACCCCAGATGAAGGTGGGGAAAGAATGGAGCGTGCCTCTTCTCCTCCCCACTCCCCAACTCAGCTCCTCACAG
>NW_027744682.1:0-306 GCF_054177405.1 Leptonychotes weddellii | reverse complement strand
TTAACTTAACATAATAATAATAAAAAATGCTTAAAAAAATAAAAAAAATCCACTGCTCATCTTTTTCTCCTAGATGACTACAGAAATTCTGGAATACAATGAATTATTGAGAAATTAAATTGGTACATGCTTTAAATTTGGGGGTAGGATGTTGTTATGAACTCATTAGCCAAAAGAATTAAATCTATTCTCCCCTTCCGCTCCCAAGAGGGAGCTGGACTCTATGTCCTTGAAAGCTGGTTTCGGTTACTTTCAGGGAAGGACAATACTTTAGGAGAGATTTCCAAGGGGAGGACAATGGACACT
>NW_027744681.1:0-306 GCF_054177405.1 Leptonychotes weddellii | reverse complement strand
TCCGTGGAACAACGTCTAATGGGGTCCTTTGCGTATTTTCAGTTGGGTTAATTTGTTTTTTGCTATCGAGTTGTATGAGTTCTATTTCTATTTTCTATATTAACCCTTTATTAGGTACATGGCTTGTAAATATTTTTTTCCCCATTCCATAGGTTGTCTTTTTAATTTTGTTGATGGTTTCATTTGCTGTGCAGAAGCTTTTTAGTTTCACTTAGCCCCACTTATTTATGTGTTATTTTGTTGCTTGTGACTGAGGAGTCATATCCAAAAAATCATTGCCAAAATTCAAGTCGAGGAGCTCTTTTC
>NW_027744680.1:0-306 GCF_054177405.1 Leptonychotes weddellii | reverse complement strand
TTTCATAAATACAGGTTGAATAAATGTATGAGAGAGCCTAACGTCTTGCCTTCCTTTTTACTCTGTATTCATATTAAATTTTTTTGTTGTTACTAATGTTCTTCTTCGGATGATGATTGTTGTATCTGTCCTTAGCAGAAGGACAGCCTGCATCTCTTCCATCTCTCATCCATAATTAACATGGGAAGAATGACACAGGTAGGTGTGGCTACAGGTGTATGAAGAGGACAGTGTTGTTTCATGTTGGTTACCTGTTCCTAATGAACTCAAACTGTTGATTGAAGAGATTACTTCCCAGTGGATTTT
>NW_027744679.1:0-306 GCF_054177405.1 Leptonychotes weddellii | reverse complement strand
TCTGTGTCCATAAGCTGGGACAAACCAGAGGCACTTAAAACAGTCCTGTCCCTTCCCTGGCACAATCTAGATCAGATACAAAACTTGGGCTCCCCTCCAGGTAGGCGTTCACATCAGCCATCTATGCTCTTTTCTGGAACCCAGGATGAGAACAGAAGACATTCTGGGGACCCACAGCAAACAGACACAGTTAAAAAGACAGCTCAAAGCTTGTAGCAAGATCTCCATTTGATTCTGGGCTATATTAACTCAGATAGTTCTACTGAGCTCTCTTAACTAGTTGGGTCATGTTATATCTGGAACCTA
>NW_027744678.1:0-306 GCF_054177405.1 Leptonychotes weddellii | reverse complement strand
TTTTTTTTTTTTTTGCTGTTGTTTTTACTTGTTTACTGTCCATGTCTCCAACTAGAGTGAAAGCTCCTTAAGAGGGGTCTTGTTCACTGCTGTAGCCCAAACACCTGAATAGTTATTGGTACATAATCACTATTCAGTAAATGTTTATTGAATGGACAAAAGCATGCATAAATGGAAATGCTCTTGAACCCATTTGGTGTAGAGGATTCTGGTTTTGAGTCTTCATACTCTCCCTAAATATTTCCCTTGTCCATGATGGTTGACAAAATGTCCACTGTCTTCATCAAACAACTCCTCTGCCCCCAT
>NW_027744677.1:0-306 GCF_054177405.1 Leptonychotes weddellii | reverse complement strand
TGTTTTTTTGTTTGTTTTGTGCTGAATTGTATAATTTATTTATATATTTTGAATATTAACACTTTATCAGATATATCA
This sequence comes from Leptonychotes weddellii, assembly GCF_054177405.1. NCBI lineage: Eukaryota > Metazoa > Chordata > Mammalia > Carnivora > Phocidae > Leptonychotes > Leptonychotes weddellii. The sequence continues at coordinate 228 of NW_027744677.1, read as the reverse complement.
TAGTATCTTGCAAGTATCTTTTCCCATTTTGTAAGTTGCTTTTTTATTTTGTTGATGATTTCCTTCCCTGCAAAAGCTGCAAAAGCTTTTTTTTTTTTTCATGTAGTCCCAATTGATTATTGTTTGCTTTTGTTTCTTTGCCTCAGGAAACATATCTAGAAAGATATAGCTCTGGCCGATGTCAGAGAAATCAGTGCCTGTATTCTCTTCTAGGATATTTATGGTTTC
>NW_027744676.1:0-306 GCF_054177405.1 Leptonychotes weddellii | reverse complement strand
GACCCTGGGATCATGACCTGAGCCGAAGGCAGATGCCCAACGACTGAGCCACCCAGGCACCCCTGTGCTACTATGTATTTTAGAGAAGAACATTTCTGCACAGAGATGAAATTAGCTGTGAAGGTGAGCCAGGTGCTGCAATTACCTCTTCACTGATCCCAGGTTTAATTAAATTATGTTGATTGGCAGACAGGTAACCCTTTCTTTTGTTTATCTACCCCAACTCTGCCCTTTTTATAATCTGAGCACTCAAACGAAAAGGTTGATCCTCAAATGCAGATAAATCATTCATTTTCAAAGTTATTG
>NW_027744675.1:0-4572 GCF_054177405.1 Leptonychotes weddellii | reverse complement strand
AAAATGTGGTATATATACACAATGGAATATTATGCAGCCAACAAAAAAATGAAATTTTACCATTTGCAATGATGTGGATAGAACTAGAGGGTATTATGCTAAGCAAAATAACTCAATCAGAGAAAGAGAATTATCATATGATCTCACTCATACGAGGAATTTGAGAAACAAGACAGGGGATCATAGGGGAAGGGAGGGAAAAATGAAACAAGATGAAACCAGAGGGGGAGACAAACCATAAGAGACTCTTAATCTCAGGAAACAAACTGAGGGTTGCTGGAGTGGAAGGGGGTGGGAGGGATGGGGTGGCTGGGTGATGGACACTGGGGAGGGTATGTACTATGGCGAGCGCTGTGAATTGTGTAAGACTGATAAATCACAGACCCATACCCCTGAAACAAATAATACATTATATATTTAAAAAATTTAAAGAAAAGAATATATAGCCAGTTTTGAAGACAGTTTTGTACATACAATGAGTACTCCATAAGAACAAGAATTTCTCTACATCTCTAACTAACTAGTTTTCCTCAATTTTTAAACTTCTGTCAAAGAATGTGGAAGGTAAATGCAATATTCATGATTTTCTAAACCAGCTACTTTATTTTACAGATGGACAGAAAGCCATCAATTAGAGATTATACTTTATTGAAAAGTTTTAAAATACAATGTCTGGTTAAAACCTTTGTGCCAGATGAATTTCCTACCTTGGCATAAATCAACATCTATGGCCACCTTATACTCTGTCAACCACTCAGCACAGTTAGGTGTTTATTAACATTTACAATGAATATAAATGAGTAAATAACCTTTGCTAGACAAGAAACACCGTGATGAACAGTAGTGAATAGTTCGTAATTTTTTTCACGGACTTCACTGCACTTCATCTTTTTATGATTAGATTGGGCTTATTATTATAAGACAGCACATGAACAAATTATAAATTATAGATTTGAGATATGTGTTTTACACACTCCATAGTCAGCTTTCTCTTTTTCCTCATGGAATCCTATACAAGGAAAAGGCTTGTACAGAATGTAGGGTCCTACTCATATGCTTTGTATTCATTAGGATATTGGTTTGCTTACTTCACCAGAGGCTAAATAGAAATCTGAGCTGGTAAGGCAGTCCAGAAAGATAACTATGTCCTGCAAGGTCCCACAAAGGCTCAGGCGCCTCTCTCTTAACTACAGGGTGTCCAGCACTCATAGTAGGTACTCAATAAATATTTTGAGTGAGTGAATGAATGCTTGAATGATATAATCTATGTGTTTGCTCTTCCTCTCAAATAAACCCTCTCTCCTACACACACACATACATACATACACACATACACATAGTGGTAAAACAGGACAGACTTTAATTTAAACAAAGACTACCACGCTCTGGCAGTGCTATAACACAATAAACGGATGATATGTTTATTTCACCCAACGCTTAGTTTCATTAGGTAAATAGCTGCATATGCTAGAACTTCTAGTGTCTGCGAGTCTCTATTTTCCTAAAATACACTATGGGATGTAATTCTTGTTGTAGATGACATGACCTATATCTATCTACTTGTTAAGGCATATGCTTTCAAAAGAAAGAATTTTATAAAATGCCTTTTATCAGGATCAAGGATGTATACAATCTGTTTTTCTTCAGATATAAGCAGGGAAATACGGAAATAATAGGAATTGGCTAGTAGTTTTTGGAAAAAAAAAAAGTTACCATTTCTGAATCACTACACTAATAGTAGTGTTTCAATTTTTATAGATATGATACTCCTTTAAATATGGACATCATAGGGGCGCCTGGGGGGCACAGTTGGTTAAGTGTCCAATTCTTGGTTTCAGCTCAGGTCATGATCTCAGGGTTGTAAGGTCGAGCCCCGTGCGTGATGTGCTCTGTGTTCAGCGTGGGGTCTGCTTGAGATTCTCTTTCCCTCTCCCTCTGCCCTTGCCCCCACCCACCAATAAATAAATCTTAAAGAAAATGGACATGATACTCCATACTATTGTGGCTTTCTTATCATATATATAAATCATGTTTATACCTCTTACATGTATTTATATTACACATAAACTATGTTTATACTTCTTACAATATATAAAAGTATTAAGGTAGGATACCTGCAGACAACTCAAAAATACAAAATGTAAAAATATTTTTTGAGATAGGAACATCTTATTAAATCAAAGGCCTTCATCTCCAACATCTTATAGGAAAAGAGATTTTATACAAATTTTACAGGTTTCCAGAATGCTAAATAATGAATTTCCTAATGAATTTTTCCTGATGAGTTTTGGGTTTAACTACAGAAGATCTACAATCTTTATTTCTAATATGACTTTGGATAAAGTCCATTAGCAGTAATTTAGTAAACAAAGAAAGAATCTCTATGGATTCAGAACATGTTAAAGTAGGCATTCAATGATGCTCCTCAAATTAAAGGCAAATTATTACATACATTAATTACCAAATAACTCTAAGAGTTATGTCAGAAATCTCCTGAGAAATATTACGGTTTAAATTTTACTAAAGTCATCAGGTTATAGGAAAGGGTCATGTTTAAGGAAATACTGTGCATAATTACAACAATTATTTTCAGAAAAATTTGATACTCTAAACAGGTATGATAAAAATTATAATCCTTTCTCTTTTATTCATTATTAATGCTTTAAATCAGTGGTTCTTAATGAGGGGTAATTTTGTCCTCCCCCCGCTTCCCACTAAGGAGACATTTGGCCATGACTTAGAGATATTTTGTCATGACTCGAGAATTGCTACTGACATCTAGTGGGCAATACAATGGCACTAAATTCATATCTTTCAATAGTTACCCTGAATGTAAATGGGCTAAATGCCCCAATCAAAAGACACAGGCTAGCAGATTGGATAAAAAAACAAGATCCATCAATATGCTGTCTGCAAGAGACTCATTTTAGACCCAAAGACACCTCCAGATTGAAAGTGAGGGGGTGGAAAATCATTTACCATGCTAATGGACACCAAAAGAAAGCTGGGGTGGCAATCCTTATATCAGACATTTAGATTTTAAACCAAAGACTGTAATAAGACATGAGGAAGGACACTATATCCTACTTAAAGGGTCTATCCGAAAAGAGGTCTAACAATTGTAAATATCTATGCCCCTAACATGGGAGCAGCCAATTATATAAGGCAATTAATAACAAAAGAAAAGAAACACATCGACAACATTACAACAATAGTGGGGGACTTTAACATGCCCCCCCCTTACTGAAATGGACATATCATCTAAGCAAAAGATCAACAAGGAAATAAAGACTTTAAATGACACACTGGAACAAATGGACCTCACAGATATATTCAGAACATTCCATCCGAAAGCAACGGAATACACATTCTTCTCTAGTGTCCATGGAACATTCTCCCAAATAGATCACATCCTAGGTCACAAATCGGGTCTCAACCGGTACCAAAAGATTGGGATCATTCCCTGCCTATTTTCAGACCACAATGCTTTGAAACTGGAACTCAATCACAAGAGGAAAGTCGGAAAGAACTCAAATACATGGAGGCTAAAGAGCATCCTACTAAAGAATGAATTGGTCAACCAGGAAATTAAAGAAGAATTAAAATAATTCATGGAAACAAAAGAAAATGAAAACACAACAGTTCAAAACCTTTGGGATGCAGCAAAGGCGGTCCTAAGAGGAAAGTATATAGTGATATAAGCCCTTCTCAAGAAACAAGAATGGTATCAAATATACAACCTAACCCTACACCTAAAGGAGCTGGAGAAAGAACAGCAAATAAAGCCTAAACCCAGCAGGAGAACAGAAATAATAAATATCAGAGCAGAAATCAATGAAACAGAAACCAAAAAAACAGTAGAACAGATCAACGAAACCAGGAGCTGGTTCTTTGAAAGAATTAATAAGATTGATAAAACCCTGGCCAGACTTATCAAAAAGAAAAGAGAAAGGACCCAAATAAATAAAATCATGAATGAAAGGGGAGAGATCACAACCAACACGAAAGAAATACAAACAATTATAAGAACATATTATGAGCAACTACATGCCAGCAAATTAGATAATCTGGAAGAAATGGATGCATTCCTAGAGATGTACAATCCACCAAAACTGAACCAGGAAGAAATAGAAAACCTAAACAGACCCATAACCAGTAAGGAAATGGAAGCAGTCATCAAAAATCTCCCAACAAACAAGCACCCAGGGCCAGACGGCTTCCCAGGGGAATTCTACCAAACATTTAAAGAAGAATTAATAACTATTCTTCTGAAACTGTTCCAAAAATAGAAATGGAAGGAAAACTTCCAAACTCATTTTATGAGGCCACCATACCTTGATCCCAAAACCAGACAAAGACCCCATCAAAAGGGAGAATTACAGACCAATATCCCAGATGAACATGGATGCAAAAATTCTCACCAAAATACTAGCCAATAGGATCCAACAGTACATTAAAAGGATTATTCACCACGACTAAGTGGGATTTATCCCTGGGCTGCAAGGTTGGTTCAACATCCGCAAATCAATCAATGTGATACAATCCATTAACAAAAGAAAGAACAAGAATCAT
>NW_027744674.1:0-306 GCF_054177405.1 Leptonychotes weddellii | reverse complement strand
TGTTAGCTTGATAGCTTATTTCTTTTCATTGCCGAATAATATTCCATTGTCCGGATGTACCATTGTTTATCCATTCACCTACTGAAGGACATTTTGGTTGCTTTCAAGTTTTGGAAATTAGGTTTTTGTATGGACATAAGTTTTCAGCTCATTTGGATAAATACCAAGGAGTGAGATTGCTAGATCATATTGTAAGAATATGTTTAGTTTTATGAGAAACTGCAAACTGTCTTCCAAAGTACTCCCACCAGCAATGAATGAGAGATGTATTCTTAAACTCAGGAAATTGGGAGTCTTTACTTGGAG
>NW_027744673.1:0-306 GCF_054177405.1 Leptonychotes weddellii | reverse complement strand
AGTGTCAGAATGGAATCGAATTGTAGGACAACTGGTTGGTATCAGGGAAAAAGCGTCAGGACTTTCTCTTAGCTTCTGGTGTTGCCAACACTCCTTGGGTGTTCTTGGGCTTATAGACACATCCCTCCAGTGTCTGCCTCTACCATGTCTTTCTCTCAGTATGTCTCGTCTCTACTTATAAGGACCCCGGTCATATTGGATTAAGGTCCACCTACTTGAGTACAACCTCATCATACCTCTATCTGTAAGAACCCCGTTTCCAGCTAAGGTCACATTCTGAGGTTCCTGTGGTTAAGACTTCATCCT
>NW_027744672.1:0-306 GCF_054177405.1 Leptonychotes weddellii | reverse complement strand
TATGTTAATCACCATACATTACATCATTAGTTTTTGATGTAGTGCTCCATGATTCATTGTTTGCATATAACAGCCAGTGTTCCATGTAGAACGTGCCCTCTTTAATTCCCATCACCAGGCTAATACATCCCCCCATCCCCCTCCCCTCTAGAACCCTCAGTTTGTTTTTCAGAGTCCATAGTCTCTCATGGTTCGTCCCCCCCTCCGATTCCGCCCCCCATTCTTCCCCTCCTGCTATCTTCTTCTTTTTTTTTTAATATATAATGTATTATTTGCTTTAGAGGTACAGATCTGTGATTCAACAGT
>NW_027744671.1:0-306 GCF_054177405.1 Leptonychotes weddellii | reverse complement strand
GTCCCAGGGTGGGATGCTCTGGGCTGCTTCTGCCTACAACCTTCCCTCGTGTGTGTGAGGTGGAGTGGTTCCTGACAGAGGCACCAACACTCAGCGTGAACACCCTGACTTTGAGGGCTCCAATTAAGGGTCCCTCCTGGCAGCAATGAGGAAATTGAGGTTCCAGGAGAAAAGGAGACAACTCCAAACCAGGAGTTGAAGGATTCCAGGATTTCCGAGTCAGTCTGGTCTAAAACTGACAGGTAGTGGGGAAAACCCAAGCTCTGGAGTGAGATGGTCTCGGTTCAAATCTCAGCTTTTCCACTT
>NW_027744670.1:0-306 GCF_054177405.1 Leptonychotes weddellii | reverse complement strand
TATCAGCCGGATTCTAATTTTTTTTTTTTTGAAAGTTTGAACATTTTTTTTTTTTTTAAGATTTTATTTATTTGCGAGAGCGAGAATGAGAGACAGAGAGCATGAGAGGGAGGAGGGTCAGAGGGAGAAGCAGGCTCCTCGCCGAGCAGGGAGCCCGATGCGGGACTCGATCCTGGGACTCCAGGATCATGACCTGAGCTGAAGGCAGTCGCTTAACCGACTGAGCCACCCAGGCGCCCCGGATTCTAATTTTGAACTAGGAAAAGTATCCCCACCTGGAAAGTAATCCACCAGCATTTTAATGGT
>NW_027744669.1:0-306 GCF_054177405.1 Leptonychotes weddellii | reverse complement strand
TATATATATACAATGGAATATTATGCAACCATCAAAAAAATGAAATCTTGCCATTAGCAACGACGTGGATGGAACTAGAGGGTAATATGATAAGCGAAATAAGTCAGTCAGAGAAAGACAAGTATCATATGATCTCACTGATATGAGGAATTTGAGAAACAAGACAGAGGTTCATAGGGGAAGGGAGGGAAAAATGAAACAAGACAAAACCAGAGAGGGAGACAAACCATAAGAGACTCTTAATCTCAGGAAACAAACTGAAGGTTACTGGAGTGGAGGGGGGTGGGAGGGATGGGGTGGCTGGGT
>NW_027744668.1:0-306 GCF_054177405.1 Leptonychotes weddellii | reverse complement strand
TTTTTTTTAAAGATTTTATTTATTTATTTGAGACAGAGAGAATGAGATACAGAGAGCATGAGAGGGAGGAGGGTCAGAGGGAGAAGCAGACTCCCCGCCGAGCAGGAAGCCCGATGCGGGACTCGATCCCGGAACTCCAGGACCATGACCTGAGCCGAAGGCAGTCGCCCAACCAACTGAGCCACCCAGGCGCCCGAGATTTTTTTTTTTTTAAACTGGCTCATCAGGTTGAAGGGAGGAAATACTATGCTCTTTGGATTTTCATGACAACCTTATGAAATCAATATTATCACCCCTGGTTTGTGA
>NW_027744667.1:0-306 GCF_054177405.1 Leptonychotes weddellii | reverse complement strand
TATTAAAATAGATACCGGATCATTCAGATTTTTGTTTTATTTTGTGTGGTATGTTATATTTTTTGAGGCATCTTTCCATTTCATCTACATTGTTGAATTTGTTGACATAAAACTGTTCATAGTATTTTCTTGTTATCTTTCTTTTTTAAAGATTTATTTATGTATTTTAGAGAGAGAATGTGAGAGACTGGTAGAGGGGGAGAGGGAGAGGGAGAGAGAGAATCTCAAGCAGGTTCCCCACTGAGTGCAGAGCCCAACATGGGGCTCAATCCCACGACCCTGAGATCATGACCTAAGCCAAAACTG
>NW_027744666.1:0-306 GCF_054177405.1 Leptonychotes weddellii | reverse complement strand
TTTTTTTTTTTTAAAGATTTTATTTATTTATTTGACAGAGAGAGACAAAGCGAGAGAAGGAACACAAGCAGGGGGAGTGGGAGAGGGGGAAGCAGGCTTCCCGCTGGGCAGGGAGCCCGATGCGGGGCTCGATCCCAGGACCCTGGGACCATGACCTGAGCCGAAGGCAGACGCTTAACGACTGAGCCACCCAGGCGCCCCAACATTGTATTAGTTTAAGGCATGCAATATAATGATTTGATATATGTATATATCGTGAAATGATAGCCGCAATAAGTTTTTGTTTACATCCATCACCTCACATGG
>NW_027744665.1:0-4572 GCF_054177405.1 Leptonychotes weddellii | reverse complement strand
CATGGGCCCTTAGGGGCCTTAGGGACTAAGTCTTAGGTCCTATAGAGGTGACAGCACTCAGGAGACCCCAGAATCTTGGGCTCAGGGTCTGGCAGATCCCATGAGTGAATAAATGAAAGGCCCATTGTCCAAGGGTAGGAGCAGAGGCTTCGGGGTCAGTGCGACCTGAGCACAGTTCTGAGTTTGTCGCGCACTTGCTAGCTGTGTGGTCCTGGGTAAGCTACTTAGCCTCTCAGAGCACCAGTTTCTTTATCTGTAAGATGGGGGAAATACTACTTATTCTGCAGGGTTGGTGTGAGGATTAGCAAACATGTATATAACTCAGGGTGCCTGGGTACTCAAAAGTAACACATGCGACGATCATTGTTAATCTTAATTACAACCACACTCACTAGAGGGTCTCAGAACCATTCTGAATACTTCAGGTGTGCTGCTGTGACCGAGTTTTGGGGGACACTGGGCTAATATTGTTTTCATCCTAGACAGAAAGGAAATACTCATAAACACCTAGGGGAGGAAGCTGGTTGTTTGTCATGAACAGCCTTAATAATAAAAGGAGAGGAAACACACACACACACACACCCCAAACCAGACCAAACCAAGAACATGGGCCCTTGCCAAGCATTCATCCTGGTTACAAAGGATAGTTGCATTCTTGGAAAATGAACGGAATGACTCTGGCCAGTGTCCGGCAGTCTGCAGGGAAGACATAACCCTGCTCTCTGCAGGTACTCCCAGTCCACGTGCAGAAGAAACACAAAGTGTGTTGATAGAGAAGGACCAGGTGAATGGGAATGAAGGGCCATGAATATTCATGCTCATAAGACCTGGGGACCTCTCTTTCCTAGGCCGACCTTCATCACTGCGTGACATAGGAAATTTAGTGTTTGGGTTTAGTGTTTAAATGCTAGCTCTGTCGTTTTGCTTGAGCTCATTGAATAAAATCTGGTAGTGAATATAATAGGGAATTTAAATTATCCCGATTAGAAAACACATATTCAGTGAATTAAAGATTTTGTAACAAACATCATGACTAGATGAATTACTTTGCTCTAAATTCGGGTTTTCCCCTCATCATCCACTAGGTGGCGGGATGGGATCACGCTAGGTACCGAGCTCAGAGGCGGCTGTCCCACAGGGAAGTTTTAAGGGAGGGAACTATATTTTTGTTTGGGGTCCATTTAAATCTTTTTTTTCCTTTCAGAAAATAAAGGTAAACAATTTATGCACAACTTTTTAAGGACCCTCTCTAACACATGAAGGGAGGTATGCCATTTCCCTGTCTGAAGCTCTAAGCCCAGGTGTTTTCCTCTTATCTCTGAGGAACAGTTGATGGTACCCATTAGTAATGAGTGAAATCGTACCCTGAGCCACATGCTGTGCTAAGAGTTCATCTCATTTATTCTGCACAGAGAGACTAGAAGGTGTTGCTTCCATTTTGTTTAAAAAACACTATCATTTTGTTGCATGGACATTTTGTAAGTAGGACTTCTGATAAAAGAATTTCAAATGTGGGGGCGCCTGGGCGGCTCAGTCAGTTAGGGGTCTGCCTTTGGCTCGGGTCGTGATCCCAGGGTCTTGGAATCGAGTCCTATATCGGGCTCCCTGCTCGGCTGGGAGCCTGCTTCCTCCCCTGCCTACCATTCCCCCTGCTCATTTTTACTCCCTCTCTCTCTCTGTCAAGTAAATAAATAAATAAAATCTTAAAAAAAAAAAAGAAAGAAAAAAAGAATTTCAAATGTGACTACATCAGCCAAATGAAGGATCTGGCTGAGACAGTGTCTGGTGAAGCTGGCTTCCAGAAAGAGACCACTTTTGGGTGCCCAGCTTTTCATTCCCGGCAGAGACAGCAATGTGGCAGAAGTGTATACTTCTTTTTTTTATTTTTTAAGATTTTATTTATTTATTTGACAGAGACACAGTGAGAGAGGGAAACACAAGCGGGGGAGAAGCAGGCTTCCCGCCGAGCAGGGAGCCCGAGGCGGGGCTGGATCCCAGGAACCCGGGACCATGACCAGATCCGAATGGCAGACGCTCAACGACTGAGTCACCCAGGCGTCCCCGAAGTGTGTACTTCTTGCACAAAGAAGGAGGAAACATCTGGATAAGGGAATCAGCACAAAGCCAGCAGAAACAAAAAGCAGAAATCGTATGACAGAGGAACCCATAATTATAATCACTAGAAGCAAAAGGGTTCCTTCCTTTCCAATCTGATCAAGTGTCCAAATGAGTCAGCTCCGAGGGCCCTTTATTCAACATCTGCCGGGTGCCAGGCATGGTGCAAGGTGATTTTATTATGACTTAATCCTCATTTACTCCTCACAACCACCCTTGACATAGGTGTCTTGAGCGTGGGATGATGATGCAAGGGCAATCCCACGGAGTCGTTAAAATTATTTACTCGGCTTTATCTCCGCAGCCAACATTCTGCTCAGGGGAGTGGAGACTGAATCAGAAATGTTCAGGGGAGGACCCCATTGGGCAGAAGCCAGCAGCACAGGTGTAGAAGTTTCTTGAATACACTGCAAGGGATTAGCCAGCAGGACAGCAAAGGAGAGACCATCTGCCAGGAGGAGGTGGTGGGAGGCTATAGTTAAGTGGGGGAGTAGGGCGGTATGGGAACACAGGAAATTTTCCTTCTTTTGATACCTGTGCCCGCTTGTAAGTAGCTCATTGGTCATCGGGGGCCTATGGCTATTTTGAGGTGGGTCCCTTAATGGGCCTGTGTGCATTCAGTCCAGTGGTTGCTGTGGGCTTTTTGACCCTACTCAGGTTTCCATCACTCAAGCCTGTTGCCTAAAGGTAGCCTCTACAAAATGAAGGTCTTTGCCTCTATAGGACTTGCAATAAAAATCCTTCCATTGCTGGATCACAAAAACCAGTCCTTGAAAAGAAAAATAGTTTTTTCAGCATGAGTATTCAAACTTAAGAACTTGGTTGTGACCCATCAGGATCTAAATGGAATCCAGATGCAGTTCTTTTTTTTTTTTTTAAGATTTTATTTATTTATTTTTATCTGGAGAGAACAAGCAGGGGGAAGAGCAGAGGGAGAGGGAGAGAGAGAGAATCTGAAGCAGACTCTGAGCTTAGTGGAGAGCCCAACACGAGGCTGGATTTTAGGACCCTGAGATCATGACCTGAGCTGAAACCAAGAGTTGGAGGGAGGTTCAACCAACTGAACTACCCAGGTGCCCCCAAATGCATTTCTATCATGCATGGGTTTCAATAGAGAAAAACTTTTGACATATGGAGAGAAATCAAATTCATCCCAGTTGAGATCCATAATGACAGTTTCTGAAAGTGTTTCCCCCAGTGATTTACTTAAGTCATGAACTAATTGAGCACACACATCTGGGAGAGAAATTAAGTATTGGAAGGGAATTTTCCTTAAATGTTTTATTTGTGAATTTATTTACTCAAGTTCAACTACTTCGTATTACAAATAGGAAGTTAAATAGGTTAAATTAGGACTTCATAATTTTAAACCTAAGTCAGATCGTGGCATTTTTCTCTTAAAACCCCATAATGTCTTGCCACTTCCCTAAAGCCAAGGTTCTCCCAAGGTGTACAGAGCCCTACACACTCTTGTTTCCCATGATTTCTCTCGATAACCTCATCTGGTTTCTTCCTTCCCTTTTGTCTTTCTTTCTTTCTTTTTTTTTTTTTTAAGATTTTATTTATTTGAGAGAGAGAGAGAGACAGATACCAACAGAGATCACAAGCTGGGTGGAGAAGGAGAAGCAGGCTCCCCGCTGAGCAGGGAGCCAGACACGAGGCTCTATCCCAAGACTCTGGGATCATGACCTGAACCAAAGGCAGACGCCTAACCGACTGAGCCACCCAGGTGCCCCTCTTCCTTTCTTTTTATAGCACATCAATTCTACAACTAAGAAAAGATTACTCTTTGCTGCTCCCAGAAATCCCCCCCCTTCTGTTTTCTACATCAAGAGTCAGTAAATACAGCCATGGACCAAATGCCTGTTTTTGTATGGCTCACAAGCTAAGAATGGTGTTTATATTTGTAAATGGTTGAAAAAAAATCAGAAGCATATTATTTCACGACATGAAAATTATATGAAATTCAAACTTCCATGTCAGTAGATAATAGTGTCATGTGTTTTTGGAACACAGTCAAGGCCATTTCAAGAGGTCCCCACCGTACACTCTGAGCACAGAGGGGCTATACATGCTGCTCCTTAAAATACTATTATAGGTCTCGGGTTTTTGCACTGGTTAAAACCTGTATTTTCTGGGGTGCCTGGGTGGCTCAGTCGTTAAGCTTCTGCCTTCTGCTCAGGTCATGATCCCAGGGTCCTGGGATCAAGCCCCGCATTGGGCTCCCTGCTCCATGGGAAGCCTGCTTCTCCCTCTCCCACTCCCCCTGCTTGTGTTCCTTCTCTCACTGTCTCTCTCTCTCTGTCAAATAAATAAATAAATAAAATATTAAAAAACAAAAACAAAAAACCCTGTACTTTCTATAGGAATTATGAAAGAAGGCCCTCTGCTAAGCCACACATTTCTTTCTTTCTTTTTTTTTTTTTAAAGATTTTATTTATTTATTTGAGAGAGCGA
>NW_027744664.1:0-14145 GCF_054177405.1 Leptonychotes weddellii | reverse complement strand
GATGGGTATTAAAGAGGGCATGTACTGAATGGAGCACTGGGTGTTATACGCAAACAATGAATCATGGAACACTACATCAAAAACTAATGATGTAATGCATGGTCATTAACATAACATAATAAAAAAAAAGTCTATGTATTCAACTCAAGTATTTAGAACAAGAGTTGAAAATTAAAATCAAGAAAGTAGAAGTAAGGAAATAACAAAGATAAGGAAGGTTATTATTGAAATATAATTCAGGTATACAATAGAGAAAATCAACTCAACTAAAGCTAGGTTTTTTTTTTTTTTTAAGATTTTATTTATTTATTTGACAGACAGAGACACAGAGCGAGAGGGAACACAAGCAGGGGGAGTGGGAGAGGGAGAAGCAGGCTTCCCGCTGAGCAGGAGCCTGATGCAGGGCTCGATCCCAGGACCCTGGGATCATGACCTGAACCGAAGGCAGATGCTTAACGACTGAGCTACCCAGGCGCCCCCTAAAGCTAGTTTTTATTTAAAAATATTTTAATAAAAGATATTCACCCCTAGAAAGAATGATCAAGAAAAAAGAGAAGATACATCTCTAATCTATCAAACATGAAGAAAAAGTGCAGCACCAGAGATCTCATAGACATTAAAAAGACCGTAACAGCATATTAGTAACTATTGTATGGCGTTTTTGGTCAAATGTACAAATTTTTAGAAAAAGACAACTTATCTAAACCAATTCAGAACAAAATGGAAAATCTGAAATATTTTTTTATTATGTTATGTTAATCACCATACATTAAATCATTAGTTTTTGATGTAGTGTTCCATGATTCATTGTTTGCATTGAAATATTTGGTTTTTAAAGAAATCAAAACCATATTTTAAAGAAATCAAAACCTCATAAAAGTATCTCTAGGCTGAGGTGTATTTTTTTTAAAGATTTTATTTTATTTATTTATTTGAGAGAGAGAGAATGAGAGAGAGAGAGCACAAGAAGGGCTAGGGTCAGAGGGAGAAGCAGACTCCCCGCCAAGCAGGGAGTCCAATGCAGGACTCGATCCCAAAACTCCGGGATCATGACCTGAGTGGAAGGCAGTTGCTTAACCAACTGAACCACCCTGGTGCCCTGGGCTGATGTGTTTCTATCAGGAATTATTTCAGATATTTAAAGAAGAAAACCACAAATATTGTACAAACACTTCTGGATACTAGAATTTGAATTATTCAGACTAATTGTGATTGCACAATATCAGAAGCTGACAAGAATTAAAAAAAAAACAACTAAGACTTCAGACTAATATTTCTCACGAATATACATGCAAAAATTTTAACTCAATATTAGCATATCAATCCTATACAAAAAGGTAATACATCACAGGTCAGTGCTGTTTATTCTAGGAAAGCAAGCAAGATCCAAATGCCCATGTTATTACTAGAAAAGAAATAAACATCAGGATCTTCTCATTAGATAAAGCATTTGTTGGAATTCAATACCCATCAATACTTATTCATGATTAAAAACTCTAACCAAACTGAAAATGGAGGGGAATTCCTTTAACCTGAACTCTCCAATCCTAATTTTCTTCTATAAATTCAGTTAAATCCTGTTCCATCCTTTTAGTAAGTTATCATGATCTCTTTTATTATACACCATATGTAACCTATCAGAAAATCCTGTTAGCTCAAACTCAAAATATATTGGAATGCAACTACTTCTCACCATCTCTGCTGCTAGAACTTGTGTCCAGGCCACCATCAGTTCATGCCTGCATTAATAGGATTGCTTTCTAACTATGTGTCTTCCTGTTTCACCCTTGGCTTGTTTCAGTGCATTCTTTGCACAGCTGAAAGAGTGACCCTTTTCAACTCCTCACATTGATTCTTGTGTTCAAACTCTTTAATGAAACTCCTTATCACTCAGGGTAAAAGCCAGAATGGTTGGTATGACCTGGTCAAGAGCTATGCAGAGCCTGGGGTTTTACCCTACTTGGACGCTATAGTTAGCCGGTGACTATGTTGTGGATGCTGGCAGAAGACATGCGAACATGCGACTCATCTTTTGGTGACATAAGACTTTATTACAGCAAAAACAATAGCAAATTAGATTTGCTGAGACAGAGGGGGAGGGAAGGAGAGAGAGAAAGAAACAATTTTCTGAAAGGAATCCAACTTCAGTCAGGGAGTGATTCTTGGTGGAAGTGACACTAGAGCTGAGATCTGGAGGATTTGGAGGAGACTTATAAAAATAGATTAATACATCTTTTATGGCTGAGTAATGTAATACCCCATATATATGTGTGTGTGTGTGCGTGTGTGTGTGTGTATATAACATTGTTTATAAGTCAGACAGAAAATAATGAAGAATGGCCTGGCTGGGGCACCAAGAGCCAGGGGAGTTGCAGGGTGAAGGGAAGCTGCAGAGATGTGAGGGGCAGACATGCTGTATCCTCCAGGTGGGGCGAAGGCCTTTGTTGTTTATCCAAATGGAAAACATTTAAAGTTATGTTTTTTGTTTTTGTTGTTTGGTTGTTTTGTTTTTTAAGTAGCCTCCACAAACAATGTGGGGCTTGAACTCATGACCCTGAGATCAAGAGTCGCACGCTCTACCGACTGAGCCAGCCAGGCACCCTGTTTTGCTATTTTTTAGCTAGAGAGTGACACAATTGGATTTCATTTTGAAAATCTCTTCTGACTTCCATATAGGAGCTAGAAGAGATTGAGAACTTGTTAATGTTGTTTGTAATATCATAATTGTAATATTATATTAATGAAGTTTATTTATATCTGAAGTTTGAGTAAAATTTGGCAGTCACATTTACGTTCTGTTTTGCAGAGAGCATCTTTTTAGCAAGTTTATCAATAAATGGAGTTGTCAGTGCTTCTGTACTTTTTGTACTTGTCAGTGCTTTTTCTAACAAGTATAAATGGCTTCTTATCTTTATTACGATATCAACACCAACTCCCTTGCATGAAGAGTGGAGGGGCACTAGGCACACGGAAAGTCTTCTCTGTTTGCAGTGAGACAGTTCTTAATACATTGCTTTAAAAGCCCTGTACTTTTTAATATACACAGATAAAAAAGCAGAGTAAATAAATTCAAAATGATCAAAAAAAAAGCATCTCTCTATTGCAATCTATCTATAATCTATCTATCTATCTATCTATCTATCTATCTATCTATCTATCTATCATCTACCATCATCATTTATCCATCCATTCATCCAACCATCCATCCCTCTAAAAGTCAAATAAACTATTTTATGAGGAAGTTAAATTAATTTTAGAAATTTAACGTACTTATTTCAGTGAGAAACCAATCAGTTAATGTCCACTGGAGTTGACATTTTAGTAACAAAAGTCTTCCAACATTACCTTTTACTTATAAAGCAACTTCAGAGGAGTTCATCTATGGCTGGATTTTCTGAAAGAAACTATATTTAAAAATGACACTCTAGTGATGTACTGAACATAGTAAAAAAAGATAAAATAAATATTTCAATATGTATTGGCTTAATCGTATTGTTGCTTATAGTTTTGCTGTTAACAAAATTAGTCTGAACTTGACTGAAATTATGTGAGGAATACCTGAACCCTTTGTAAGAAAAGTGCTCTTCAGAATATGACTCAAGAGTAATATTCAAAAGTTTGCACTTTAGGAATTTTCTTGATAAAAGAAAAGGTTTGTTGTGTCTTATTGCATAAACTGTGGATTTATTAAGCATTGATAAGTTAAACAATGCGATGGGTTAATATATTTTCAAGTTTATTTTTGTGGTTCAGGGATATGTGTGAACCCCTAAAAAATGCATGTCATATGCAATTTTCCAAAGCAGTAATGGCAATGAATGTGAAATGTGAGTTTCTGCCACTATTTAGGAAATATCACAATTCATTATCCTGCTCTATACCTCTATATCCACACACTTTAAATGTGTAAAATGTGTATGAGAAATGCCAAAAAAGGAAGAGAATAAAAGACCTAAGAGACAAACAGAAATCCAGAAGCCCCAGTAATAATGGAGTTGGATCAAATACCCCTAGAGTTTTCTGAGTAAGGTCTATTGAGAACCCAATACTGGCTCCTTCTGCTCTTTTAAGGAATTTAGAACATTTAATTGTATCACCTGTAGCAAATTCAGCATCAGAAAATATACCACAAGTGGTTAATATAAGGAAATAAACTTTACAGTGACAATAAACACAAGGCATAAATTTAATGTTCTAAATGAAACTAGCAGTATATAGAAAAGAGATACTAATTACTGCCAATTATTCATTTTTTAAATAAATATTTTTTGTGTGTGTACTTATACATCAGGGAGTATTCTAGTCACAGGGAATATAGAACTGAATAAAATATGCAGAAATCTCTGCTCTGAGGGAGCTTATATCCTAGTGGGGATAGACTGAGGATAAACAAAATTAAAATTTGTGGATGGATATTAAATATCAGGTAAGCTAATGCAATATAAATTGTTTTTTACGTACAGCAATGGATTGTTTTAAGATGATATTACAATTGCAGGGCAAGGGAATACAAAAGTACCCAATTTATGTGATTATAGAAAATCCTGTGTGTGTGTGTATGCATCATATCTACAAGAAAGGTAGATAGAGTAAGACATTAATAGAATCCCTAAAACAGCCCATTTACTCTCTTTGGCAGGTGACAAGCTGACATATTTATATCTTTAGTGCAAATCTAATTAGGGACTTTAAAAAGTGATCTTAACTAAATCTTATCAAATATATGATATTTGGGGGCAAAAAAAAAAATCTTATGGAAGCATATCTTATAGAATAATGCATGTTAATTTTCTTGTCTATACTTCATCTTATGATCTCTTGACAGGAAATGCAAATGTTTTCCATAAGTGCCTTCTATGTTAATCTAAGTGTCTGACCTTTTCATAACGCAGTAATTTTTTTTAGAGTCTTTTCTCTTTGATTTATCTTCTCTCAAGAAAGGCTGCTTTTCTTTTTTTTTTTTTTCATTTTTATGGTGCCAGCAGAATTATTAAAGAGCTGTCAATTGAACTGTGGCTGTCACTGTCCCTTTTTACAAGGAGAGAATATTAAATAGGACCATGTCAATTTTGTAAGAATAGCTCCTTTCTACATAAAATAAATATACTTGTTGCTATAATAATAAATACAATAATTAATGTTGATTTAAAAAAAAAAACCTACAGGGGCACCTGGATGACTCAGTTGGTTAAGCATCTGACTCTTGATTTCAGCTCAGCTCATGATCTCAGGATTGTGAGATTGAGCACCAGAGTCAAGCTCTGTGCTGGGCGTGGAGCCTGCTTGAGATTCTCTCTCCCTCTCCTTCTGTCCCTCCCCCTCAAACAAATAAAAATTTAAAAACTTAAAAACCTACACAAATATAGCATAAATAGTAAATGATGTATGTTGACAGTTTTTAAATATGTAAGCATTTATTACTTTGTGTTTATGGCTCAATCTTTACCTTCCTTCTCCCTCCCCTCTACTCTGTTCTGAGAAAAATAAATCACATATTTCCTCCATAATTATATCACAAACTACTTTACTTTTGAAAGGGCAGTCATGTTCTAGCAAAAAAAAAATGCTAATGAAAGTCACTCCAATTTATCTAGCAGTAAAAATATTGTTTTTAAAAAGTGTGTAGAATTAAGGAATAAGAGAGCTAGCAATTTGTTAGGAAATGTCCCCAAACAGTGTAATTATAACTGAGCATAATGGTCCATATTCCTTGCTGAAATCTTTTAGTTTGCCGTTTTTTAAATGAAAAGTTCTTAACATACTGTTGATGTTGGTCAGCAATCCCTGTGCATCTGCAATGTGGACATAGTTAGGAAAGATTATTTTTCTCCCTCTATTGATTGATGTGCACCTTATACATTAAGCAATTTCAGATATTATATTGAAATCTTTTGAGAGTTATGTTCTTACATAGACTTAGACTAATAAGTCAAGCTGAGTGTGGTTTGGGGGATCAGCTTGAAAGAAAAAAACATATTCTTATGGAGTTCCTTATTTTCCAATTGAGCAAGGGAAGTGGTATAAATCTTGCTATTGTATTTAAATGAAGCAACACATCCTAAGAGCTCTTTGGAACTGAACAGATATTTGAAAAGAAACAGTTCTTGATTTTATGAAGAAACTACATAGAAATGGCAGATTTCTAAAGGAAAAATTGACCAGGATTCACAACCTCACTGTAAGGATTTTCAAACTATTGAAATATCTTTGTTCCTTCAGTTTATCTTATTAAAATCTTCTAGGGAAGATCCTACCTCAGAAAGAAGACAAAAAACAAGTTAAGAGTGACTTAATTATATTTTGGTTGGCAATCATAGTGCGTCTATAACGCGGACACAATTAGGAAAGGAAAGATTCAACTCCACACTTTGACATTTCTGGGAATAAAACTAAGATTTAGAAAATGCACAAAAATCTATCGACTGCTACTGAATCTATTCTTCCTGAATTGGAAAGGATTAGAAAATCACTTCTAAGCCCGTGTTCTCAGAGCCCCATCCCATCCATTCAAACCAGAACAACCATGGACGTATATTTTAAACATAAAACTAACATTTTTAAAAATTTAACAACAGATTGGTCAAGATAAAGAAAAATCAAACATTATTGAGATAAGTGAATCTTTACCAGAAGTTTGTAAATTCTACTCTTCCATAGTATATAAATCTTAAATAGAAGATAATTGTTCCTTAGCATTTGTTCCTTTATATCTAATTCCTTGCTTATCCCTCTCAAAATTTTGATTTTGGAATTACTTTTTTAAAGTTGTATTCAACACAAATAGAAAAATGGTAAGGGAAAAATAGAAATTAACAATAGAAGGAAATAAAACCAAAATTATAAAGAAAATTATATTTACTTTCACTGGTCATCACAGCAGTTTATGACACAACACTCCTATACCATTTTCACCAAGAATCTTTAAACCAATTATATAAGGTCATTTATCATTCAAATGATGCAGGCAAAAATTTTTATTGGAACTTAACTTGCAATTGTGAAATATTTATTGGAGATGCATGTGACCCTGTCTGCACAAAGAATTTCAGCTCACCAACATCAATTTATTTCATAATATAAGAATCTCTTCCTTCAGAATTTTTTTTTTAAAGATTTTATTTATTTATTTGAGAGAGAGAGAGAATGAGAGACAGAGAGCACGAGAGGGAAGAGGGCAGAGGGGGAAGCAGACCCCCCGCTGAGCAGGGAGTCTGATGCGGGACTCGATCCCGGGACTCCAGGATCATGACCTGAGCTGAAGGCAGTCGCTTAACCAACTGAGCCACCCAGGCGCCCAGAAGAGATGAGCTGCCATCAGGCCGCTCGGGCCATAGGCTCTTCCTTCAGAATTTTTTAACTTGATAGTGATGAATGCCTTGGAGGCTGTGGAGTTACTGCAAGGCTTATACATATTACATAGACAACACAAAATATTTGCATCATTTTTCAAAAAAAATATGACTAACAAAATTAAAAATTGCTTTATGTCATTATATAATTTCTTAATGAACCCAAGTATGACCTCTATCAAATGGTAATCCAAGGAGGTTTTTGTTCGTTTGTTTGTTTTTGTTTTAATTTTATGGGCTACTTTTACTGGTCAAGGTTGCAAAGCACTCTTATAAAAGAACGTCTTTGGTACCTTCCTGTACTATGTCTGCACATAATGAATCCCATAGTGTCTATCTGAACTTCTTACTAGGCATTCTTTTCATGACTTGCAGCTATGAAAAACATATTGGATCTTTCTTTAGGGAACTCACCACCCACTGCCACAGGCCACCTTACACCTATTTTGAGGGATTTAAGCACTGTAAAGCTTGAAATGAAATCATTCTAAATTTTTCTCCTTTCACATCTGATCAAAATGTTCAATCTAGAGACAGATTAGAAACTTCACAGCAATAGGAATGATGTGGACAAAAAGAAGATTTTGACAAGTATAATGAAATCATCAACCAGACAGCAGAGAAGGAAGAATTTGAACATCAGAAGAAAGAACTGGAGGAAGTCTGCAAAACCATCATTACCAAGCTATACCAGAGTTCAGGAGGAGGCATGCCAGGAGGAATGCCTAGGGGCTTCCAGTGCTGTAGCTCCCTCAGCTGGTGGTGCCTCGTCTGGGCTCACCATTGAAGAGGTTGGTTAAGTTAACCTTGAGCATCGATTTAGCATTGTTCCACACAAAACATTGAAGGACCCATATTTTTAGCAAATTGCGGGGCATTATCAACATTGAGCTGCTATAGTAGCTTATTCTTGATACTTGAATATAGATATATATAAACAGGGAAAGGAAAGAACATTGCACTTTATAAGCAAGATATTGTAAGTAAAAAATGTAATGTCTTAATTGAACTGTATTTCAAATTGGATAAAAAATTGTACATGTATGTTCAATAGGGCTATTGCCCCTTTAAATATAATCCAAGAGGGTATTTTTGCAGAATTTGAGGGAGCAGTTCATTAGTTACTAAATTATTATTATTATTATTTTAAAGATTTATTTATTTATTTGAGAGAGAGCATGGGTTGTGGGGGTCAGAGGGAAGGGAGAGAGAAACTTAAGCAGACTCTGGTCTGAGCACGGAGCCTGAGGCTTGATCTTACGACACTGACATCACAACCTGAGCTGAAACCAAGCGCCCAACGCTTAACCGACTGCGCCATCCAGGTGTCCCTATTAGTTACTAAATTATTAAAATAGAAGTTGAGAATTTTTTTTTTTTGGTCTGAAAATAATTGTGACATAAAGGCCTGTCCTTAGTTTCTTCTGATGCCACTTAGCGGAAGAGGTCAGAGGTCACAGGGAAACGGCAGAAGGTAAAATATCTCTTACCAGCAGTTGGACTGCATGGAAGTGAAGGCAGCGTTTTAAAATTCTGTCAAGGACAGAAGTCTGAAAACTACGTTCAAACAGTTCATTAGAGAAAACAGATCTCAAAACCTTTCCACAAAGTTATTTCAAATGATATCTGGAGAATGTATCCTGAAGCAAATGCCAAAGGTGACGATTTTCTGTTAAAAGATGTATAATTTTCCTCATATCCTCAAAAAACCTGAAGTTCTGCAGATGTGACCATGCATGCTGTGTGACTCTAAGTATGCCGACAGGATCCTAAGAACCCACGGGGTTCTCATGGTTATTGAATACAAAACTCAATGAATAATTCATAAACCACATTTTAATTTCTTCTCATGTTCTATATTTAGTAAAGCTTCACCAATTACTCAACATCTGCATTTCATTCTAATCTAAGGGTTTGTAAAATTTAACTTCACCAAAGGGATTATTATATCATAATTGATTTTCTCTTGATGACAATGATAGAGATGCTGTTTGAACAATAATCTTCCCATAAAAAAGAAAAACAACTAACCTTTGAAAGGAAATCTGTCTCCGAATCGTTCACTCAAGTGGTTGTGTAAATTGATGTGTGGAACTTTGAGAAGAAAAGTGTTTTATGATTTCTCAGTAGGATTGAGACATACTTGCACACTTGCTTAAAGTGAATTGTAAAAAATAACTTTAATGCTTTAATGTGATTTATATTAATTATCCTAAAATAGAATGGATTTTTAAACTCTCATCTTGCATATTAAGAAATTCACAAGCATAATATTGACTTCAACATATATTTTACTGAGAATGGTATTTCTGCTTTCTTTATTTCTTCACACTTTTAAGTCCAAGATTGCAATTCTATACTTGGGGAACGTAAAGAAGTTAATAATTATTTTTTAAAAATAAATTGTCCTTAGAGGGATGCCTGAGTGGCTCAGTCGATTGTCTGCCTTCAGCTCACGTCATGATCCCAGGATCCTGGGATCGAGTCCCGAGTCGGGCTCCTTGCTCAGTGGGGAGCCTGCTTCTTCCCCTGCTTGTGCACTGTCTCTCTGAAAAATAAATGAATGAAATCTTTAAATAAATAAATAAATAAATAAACAAACAAACAAATAAATAAAAATAAATTGTACTTAGAATGGTGGAATTGATGTCTGGCTTGAAATTGAGGAGACTAGGAATTACTTTCTATCCTTTTCTTTTTTACTATGTTAAAATGAGATGTGTTTTAGATATTAATATGTATATATTCTTTTAAATATCTATTATTTATGGCTATATTATGTTTAACAGCTTTACCCTCAAATTCAGTGGTATGACACAATAAAAATTAGTATATTATATACATATGAAACCAAGAGGAGTATTCCTTGGTGAGGGGAGGCTGTCTTCCTTCTGTTGATGTAGGGACAAGACTCTTAACTGTAAGCAAGTTTATAGAGTTCCTTTTTCTACAAAAGCCATAGTAGTACATAAACATGGATCTATATTTATATCCATGAAGTCTGTGGGACAGGATTACTATAAGGGTATATTTGGTCTGTCATTGGGAAGTGATTAAAGGAATTCAGGAATACTGAAAATTTTCACCAAAGGACATATATGCAAAGAACAAAATATAAATAAATTAATACTTATCCCATGTTGGGGCTTCAGCATAAAACCCCAGTGCTTGCCACCCTGCCATGCTACAATCCATGGCACACTTCTTTACCTAAACGTGGATGTTTGGATAATATACCAAAAGGATTAAAATAAGTCAAAGGCTTCTTTGACTATTTGCACCCAAATCCTAAGTAATTCAAGTTTGATTTTTATCAAACCACTATAAGCAAAATAAGCAAACACAAACCCAAGAAAATAAACTTCCACAAGAAACACAGAGTACACAAATATTATTTGATCTAGTCTACAGCTATGGGGCACCTGGAGATTCAGTCAGTTGAGCATCCAACTTTTGGTTTTGGCTCAGGTCCTGATCTCTGGGTGTTGAGATTGAGCTCCATGCAGTGGCAGGCTCTGCACTCAGCAGGGAGTCTCCTTGGGATTCTCTCTTTCCCTCTCCCTCTGCCCCTCCCCTTGCTCTCTCTCTCTCTTTCTCAAATAAATAAATAAAATCTTAACAAAATAAAAAAATAAAGTCTACAGCTGCATTGCAGTAGATTAGGTTACCCATTTAAACATCTCTTCAATATAGAAAGACACTGGCCAACTTTCAGGAGAGCTTCTTAACTTAGCCTTGTGATCCCACAGCTAAGGATTCACTAACATTTTATTCAGCCCAGCAATTCCACTCCCCAGCCTTTGGTCAGTATTGTAACAGTAAACATGATAAATCATTAGCCAGCGTTCTACTCCTTGCAGGCAGTGCTAATGGGGGACTTGGGAAATATAGAGTGCTCTTTGTCTACTACATGTTTTATTGCCTTTAAATGGTCAAAGGGAAAAAAAAAAAAAACTGTCAGCAGGGCAAGAGAGACTGTGGCAAAGTATTTTTCAAAGAAAATTAGCATGAGATTACAGATTAAATAGATTCTAGTCTAAAAAGTTGAGAGAAGCAAAAAAAGGCAATAAATTCACCATGTTTTTAAGAGTCAAAGAATCGTTGAAAAGAAGACGCCTGTATAAATCACTTCTTCATACAGTTGTGAAGAGCCAAGTTGTTCATTTCCTGATGCTTACTTCCTACATGAGTAATGGAGAGCATGTTAAAAAAAAGTCCTTGATAGACTGAAGTTGCTGAGGGAAATAATATAAAATGCCCTTGTCATGTTTCTTTATGCTATAGCGTAGAATAATTGTTAGGAAAAATAAGACTCTTGTTTGAATTCAGAGCCAATTCTATTATTTTATTCTATTCAAATTCACTGGCTTTTAATATAGCCAGCCATAATGACTTTTAACAAGGACTTACTTTACAAATTATATATAACAAGTTTAACTAGTAAGACAATAAAGCTATAGAATTTCTGCTTCTTAAGTAGACATTGAGCTAAGATAAGAAAATAGGAACCATCCTTTGTGGTCAACCAGGGAGCCCTGTCCTCCCTGTCCTCCTCCTTCCCATCCTCCCTCCTTCCTCCTGCTTTTTTGCTTTCTTTTTGTTTGCTTTCCTTTACTTACCCTTTCAGTGATACTTACTGAGTACTTACTTTGTGCCAATCTCAGGGAAGCACACCAGAGGAAGAATGAGGAGTTGTGTTTAAAAGGTGAAAAGACTCGTGGAGAGGGAAGAGAGCTTGTGGAAAATTTTGGAAAAGATTAGCAGAACACAAAAATGGAAAATCATCTGGAACATAGAACAAAGCCTATAGAGCACACTTTCTGAACTAGATTCGTGGTATAATGTAAAGGCTTCTCTCCTGTAAACACTGGATGCCATGGAGACTATATTTTTCCCTATCACATGACACTTAGTCCATCTACCTACTATTATCTTTCAACTTGCCCCCAGTGACCACTATTCTTAAATGCCAAAGAACTAAAAGAAGTCCCCATTGCCTTTATCACTTGTTCTTCTACCAAATTGAGGGTCAGATGAGGTACATTGATATGATTGTTGTTTTTATTGTTCATCCATAAAAATGGCAGCTTTATCATTTTTCCACTCTTCACAACTCTAACACTCAGTTTCCCTAAAAATAGTCAAGTAAGATGGTATAATGCACTGAGACATAAGAGGAGTTTAAAGTACATGGATTGGGAAGCCCAGAACTGTTCTCTCCTGATGGAAGAAAAAGTAAGATCTGGCTGTGTTTCTGTGGTTGAGACTAAGCACATACTTGCAGAGTAGCACAGCCTTGTAATAGCTGAAGGACAATACGTAAGTCCCAAGATATTGCCATGGACCATACGTTCCTCTTTTAGCTGTACAGGGGCTCATTAGAGTAATTGTAGGACAAAATACGCTCTCACTGTAGATTTCTACTTAGGATTGAGTAAGACCTCTCTCCAAACCAGAGACTTCATTACTATAGCTCCTTTCTTGTGAGAAAGATAAAATCTCTCTTCTTCTAAGTATCCTTTCCATAATATGCTGAATGGTTGTCCCAAAGATATGTCCACATCCTAATTTCCAGAATCTATGAGTATTATCTTATATGACAAAAGAATGAATATTACCTTATATGGCAAAAAGTGTGATTAAATTAAAGATCTTGAGAGGAGGAGGTCATCTTGGGTTGTTGGAGTGGACCTTAAATGCAATCACAATGTGTCCTTTTAAAAGAGAGACAGAGGGAGTTTTGACACAGACACAAAGGGGGTGGGGGGAGCAAGACAGTGTGAAGATGGAGCAGAGAGAGGGATGGGTCACAAGGCAAGGAATGACAGCCATCACCTAGAGCTTCCCAAGAAATTTAGTTCTGCCAGTGTCTTGATTTTAGTCCAGGGAAACTGATTTTGGACTTTTGACATCCATAACTATGAGAGATTAAACTTCTGGGTTTTTTTGTTGTTGTTTTGTTTGTTTGTTTTTAAATATTTTGTTTATTTATTTGACAGAGAGAGAGCGAGAGAGGGAACACAAGCAGGGAGAGTGGGAGAGGGAGAAGCAGGCTTCCTGCTGAGCAGGGAGCCAGATGGGGGACTCGATGCCAGGACCCCGGGATCATGACCTGAGCCGAAGGCAGATGCTTAACGACTGAGCTACCCAGGGTCCCTAAACTTCTGTTGTTTTAAACCAGAAAGTTTTTGGTAATGTGTTCCAGCAAACTTAGGAAGCAAATACATCCTCAAATTTTGGAAACGCTATTTCTGGAAGCATGATCTAACCAAAAGAAAATCAGGAACGTGAGTAAGCAAATAGCACATAGGTCAAAATGCTTGGTATGGTGACTCCAGAGGATGCTGTGCTTAAATTTGATTTATATACAATCCCATGCTGTGATTGGGATGATCTCTGTTTCTGCTCAATTGCTCGCTTGTGAATGGAGGGACTCAACGGAAGTTAAAAGTATTTTTAGGCCACAAAAGGTAGGCCTTTGCTAAAACTGGCTCCTTGTCTCCCAAACTCAGAGATAGAAGAAATAGCAGAAGTAGGATAGGAGTAGATATCAGGCATAAGTATGTCTCCTGATGGTTTGCAGATGTCATGGGGGCAAAATAGAGATTCAGAACTAGAGGAGAATAAGTAATTCTGGGTTAAATGAGAAAGATAAGAATATGGATGGCTGTTAGAATATAATTGATAAGTAAATAAAAGGTATAAGTTACAAAGGGAGTACATAGGATACCAAAGAGGTGGTAAAAGTGTGCTTAGAGAGTCATAAAATATTTTATGACCTCAAACATGAGTAGGA
>NW_027744663.1:0-306 GCF_054177405.1 Leptonychotes weddellii | reverse complement strand
GTGGATTCATCCAATTCCTAATCTAGTCAATGGCCTATACTCCATTTTATTACCATTACTTATTATGATGCTCAAATTGTTCCTGGGTTGGCAATTGGGGGCCCCTTTAGGCTGGCATCTGTGTCCCTTTCACATGTCCCATTTTTCATTAAGCCCTTCCTTATCTCCCTTCCTTATCTTCCTTCCTCCCTTCCTCCCTCCCTCCCTCCCTCCTTCCCTCCCTCCCTCCCTTCCTTCCTCGCTTCCTTCCTCCCTTCCTTCCTTCCTTCCTTCCTTCCTCCCTTCCTTCCTTCCTTCCTTCCTTCC
>NW_027744662.1:0-306 GCF_054177405.1 Leptonychotes weddellii | reverse complement strand
TCATTGTGCTTCCATCACTTACACAGAATATGTGCATCCCCTTAAATGCTATCCTTTTCCATCAACTGCAGAAATTCTACTTAAGCCCCTTCTTGCATGTCACCTTTTCTGTGAAAAAACAAATTTCCAAAGAAGGTGTAATTCTTCTATGAGTCTAACAGAACATAATTTGTACCCTCTCTAGCTACCAATTACACTATGTTGGAACTGTCTGCTTAAATCTATCCTTTCACACAGTAAACTGTGCATCCAATGAGGGAATGTTCATTTCCACCATTTCCTTAGCTTATATTCCTAGATTACTCT
>NW_027744661.1:0-306 GCF_054177405.1 Leptonychotes weddellii | reverse complement strand
TCTGCCCTTGACTTTGGGCTTGACCATGTGACATGCTCTAAACCAAGAGAATATGAGAAGATTTGACATTTGCCACAAATGAGCAGAAGCTTACAATTCCAAGTTTCCTCTGTCTCAATCCTATATTGTCATATCCCAGAAAGGAGATTCTCCTTGAGCCTGGGTCCCACAATGAGAAGACTCATACAACACAACCCCACTCTAGCTGTGTAGTTCAAGCAAAGCTAAGCCTGTCACATGGTAAATACTTGGTATATGAACTAAAATCTTAATGTATATTTTTATGTGCATAGAAGAAAAAGTCTC
>NW_027744660.1:0-306 GCF_054177405.1 Leptonychotes weddellii | reverse complement strand
TGTATACTCATGGACTCACATGTGCGTTTGCATGCATGTGCACACTCTCGCGTGTGTGCATGCAAGGGCACGTGCGCACGTGTGTATGAACCTGTAGATCACACTACGTCCTGTGGTACAGCATCCCTTAGTGAGCAGCTAACCTGGCAGCACATACGTGAACGTGTGTTAGGAAATTCAGCGAAGCCGCTGAATCGTGTGGTCCTTGGGAGGACGCTCAGGGAAGTCTTCCAGGAGCAGAAGGAGCTTAGTGGAACGTGTGCCTTCTAAGTGTCAGTGCCTTGCCCTCATCGTGCCCGGGCACAC
>NW_027744659.1:0-306 GCF_054177405.1 Leptonychotes weddellii | reverse complement strand
TGGATCGTGGATCACCACATCAAAAACCAATGATGTATTGTATGGTGACTAACATAACATAATAAAATTAAATTAAATTAAAAAAAAAAAGGCGAACCATGTGCCCCACACAAGGGCGATGTAAAGAAAGCTGGAGTGCTCACAAGAATAGACAGACTTAGGGACAAACATGTCCTTTTTCCAGTGAGATAAAGTGGCATGGGACACTGTGCACGTGTGATGTGCGCCGTGAGTCAGTGGGATACACAGAGGAATCGCCCCGTGACGGCCCCAGGGCATTAGCTCACACCTCTGTCTCATCACACG
>NW_027744658.1:0-306 GCF_054177405.1 Leptonychotes weddellii | reverse complement strand
TGGGTCTGACAGTCACTCCCAGGATTGCCCAGGCACCAGAGGCCAGGAGAGGGGCAGGGGACAGATTGTCCCCACCAGCCGCTGGGAAGATCCAACACCTTGCCATCGGACTCCTGGCCTCCAGAGCTGTGAGAGAATAAAGTTCTGTTGTCTTAAGTCCCCCAGATTTTGGAAACTCTTTGGTGGCCACCCTAGGAAACGGATATAAGCAAGATGCAAGATTCTCACATGGTTTTAGGATAAAACCAAAGTCATCAAAGACAATGTGTGCTGTGGTGCTGCTTTGATGAGTGGGAGTAACTTTTA
>NW_027744657.1:0-306 GCF_054177405.1 Leptonychotes weddellii | reverse complement strand
TAAAAACGAATTATTGTAATAAAAATCTTTTCAGTGAAGGTGTAGTAGCTGATCAATTGGAAACAGATTGCCAAATCAAATTTTGCAAGCAAAAGTTTTTTGTTTTGTTTTTTTTTAAAGATTTTATTTATTTATTTGAGACAGAGAGAATGAGAGAGACAGAGAGCACATGAGAGGGGGGAGGGTCAGAGGGAGAAGCAGGCTCCCCGCCGAGCAGGGAGCCCGATGCGGGACTCGATCCCAGGACTCCAGGATCATGACCTGAGCCGAAGGCAGTCGCTTAACCAACTGAGCCACCCAGGCGCC
>NW_027744656.1:0-306 GCF_054177405.1 Leptonychotes weddellii | reverse complement strand
TTTTACATATTTCTCTACATACTAACACAGTGTGTAGATACATTCATAAGACCTAGACAGAGACAGACCAATCACATACAGTGAGTCCCTGAGAGAAAGGTGGGCAGGTGGTTTTCAACATTTGTGCTGTCTGCATCTTAATGAAAAGGTACTGATGAGTTCTTTAGAGAATTAAATTTAAATATCTTTTTTAAAGTTACGCTTTTATTCCCTGGCTTTCACTCTTTTCCTCTTCTCAAGTCTTGGCAAAATGCACTGTCTCATCTACAAAGAGCCACAGTGTTTGAGGGCACACTTTTCTCAGCC
>NW_027744655.1:0-306 GCF_054177405.1 Leptonychotes weddellii | reverse complement strand
GACCCTGGGATCATGACCTGAGCCGAAGGCAGATGCCCAACGACTGAGCCACCCAGGCACCCCTGTGCTACTATGTATTTTAGAGAAGAACATTTCTGCACAGAGATGAAATTAGCTGTGAAGGTGAGCCAGGTGCTGCAATTACCTCTTCACTGATCCCAGGTTTAATTAAATTATGTTGATTGGCAGACAGGTAACCGTTTCTTTTGTTTATCTCCCCCAACTCTGCCCTTTTTATAATCTGAGCACTCAAACGAAAAGGTTGATCCTCAAATGCAGATAAATCATTCATTTTCAAAGTTATTG
>NW_027744654.1:0-306 GCF_054177405.1 Leptonychotes weddellii | reverse complement strand
GGGGGTCCTGCCTCTCCCCGGACAGTTGTGCATCTGTGTGTGTGCACAGATAGCTAGGCATTCCTGGGCTCTGCTTGTGTGTGAACTTGCACACGTCTCCTTGCTCGCGTGTGCACCCATGTGTATGTGCCTCTGAACGTGTGAGTTTAACCAGGCCGGTGTTTGGATGGAGTAGGGTGCTCCCCAAGGGGAAGAAACACGAGTGGGGAGAGATTTGGTCTTAGCTCAGGCTCTTATTCAGATGAGTTAGGCCTATGAACTGCAGCAAAAAAAGGACTATTGGCTTTCAGAATTGAAAGGTCCAGT
>NW_027744653.1:0-4573 GCF_054177405.1 Leptonychotes weddellii | reverse complement strand
GATCCCAGGGGCCTGGGATCGAGCCCCGCATCGGGCTCCCTGCTCGGCGGGAAGCCTGCTTCTCCCTCTCCCACTCCCCCTGCTTGTGTTCCCTCTCTCACTGTGTCTCTCTCTGTCCAATAAATAAATAAAATATTAAAAAAAAAAAAAAGACAGAGGCTGACAGGTATAACAATGAAATTTTGAAAAAGCATTCACATCTGTTTCATAGTTTTACATTCCAAGTAGACGACTTTCCACAGATTCACCTGAAACAGCCATAGGTGAGGGTAGGAAAGGTAGATAATACAGGGTTATTAGGATTTTCAAATGCCAGGAATGTTTTTAGCTTTCAAAATAGCATCCCCAGATAAAGATTAAGAAATGGTCTTTGTCGGGGTGCCTGGGTGGCTCAGTTGGTTAAGCGACAGCCTTCGGCTCGGGTCATGATCCTGGAGTCCCTGGATCGAGTCCCGCATCGGGCTCCCTGCTCGGCGGGGAGTCTGCTTCTCCCTCTGACCCTCCCCCCTCTCATGTGCTCTCTCATTCTCTCTGTCAAATAAATAAATAAATAAAATCTTAAAAAAAAAAAAAAAAAAGAAATGGTCTTTGTCAAAGCACCAGAAGGATTTTTAGAATTCCTTTAGCATACCAAAAACCAACTCATTTTCTCAAAAACTCAGATCATAGTTTCCTCCCTGCTGCAATCCTTCTCCACTGTGGGTGAAGCCATAAGGTTTGTGGCCCTAGGACAGGAGAAGAATGTGACATAGCAGAATAAAATATGCATCTGGGACAGAGGACTGGGAGAAAGACACAAAGGCAGAGACATAGCCCTCCTGTTCATGAGCCCAGAGAGCGAGATAAATTGAGGGAACACCACGAACAGGCAAGTGGCATCTGGGATGACAGGAAAAGATCCCCCAGCAGCCACCTGCAGGGCAGCCACAAAGTGACAGCCAAGGACCACCATTTGTATGACAGAGACACGAGTTTGACTTTGCCCCAGGTTCAGCTATAAAAGCTTAAGGAGCACTAGAAAGAAAAGGGCCACAGAGGAACCAAAGGCTATAGACACACACAAACAAGGCTCACCCTTACATTTAAAAGCCACCTTAGGGGAGATGGGGCAAGAAGAGTTGAGAGGCTCTGGAAGACCATTTATCAAAAAGCAACTGAGCTTGAGGTATCCAAAGACTAACAATAAGTCTTCCATACTTCAAGATTGAGAAGGTGCGGGCGCCTGGGTGGCTCAGTTGGTTAAGCGACTGCCTTCGGCTCAGGTCATGATCCTGAAGTCCCTGGATCGAGTCCCGCATTGGGCTCCCTGCTCGGCAGGGAGTTTGCTTCTCCCTCTGACCCTCCCCGCTCTCATGTGCTCTCTCTCAAATAAATAAATAAAATCTTTAAAAAAAAAAAAAAAAGAATGAGAAGGTGCTTGTTGAAATATCAGAGTCATTTTGGAAAATAAATTCTATTTCTCTGCACACCTGAGTGCAGTATTTACAACCTTGCTACACAAGGTGCATTAGGATTTGGCTGCTGCTTACCTATCCAACTTTATCCCCCACCCCCCTCCTGCCTGTAGGCCCTTGCCACCTAGGCTGCCTCTCGCCTCAGGACCTTAGCACATGCTCTATCTTCTCCCTTGAACATTTTTTCCATTTTCACCTGGTTAGTCCTACATACTCTTCATAGATTGCCTTAGAATCATTTCCTCTAAGAAGCTAATCCTTCTAGTTCCAGTTTCATACCTCTCCAATGGGATCTCATGACACCCTGAGGTTCCATATTCTGGTACATACTGTGTAGTACAGACTAGTCTGATCTGTAAATCTACTACACTAGTCTCAGTGAGGGCAGGGATCCTACCTAATACCACCTGCAAGGTACTTCACAGGACTCTGAGCATATAGTAAACACTCAAACCTGCTGCTTTAACTACAATACCCTATCACAGCATGCATCTTGTAACTGATAAAACTGTCATGGACCCTAAACCTTAAGACTAGATCTCAATTTCTCTGACTTAGGGAAGACTACAAGAGACCTTTTACCCACTGTTATGAAGGTTCTTTCTAGAGTAAGAGATGGGAATTTATTTCTAGCAAGACCAAAAAGATTAGTGCTAAATAAATGAGTGATACATACTCACAAGAGAAAAGCTAAAAAGCCCACCCAAAGCTTACCTTTGCAATTAATGTCAGCAATTACTTCATTTCTTTCCATGGTTTCTAATAACTGTCTAACTTCTTCAACGTTGCCATTTCTGGCATGATGGAGAAGCTGCTGCTCTGCTTCAGTGTTCATTTCTAGATTTAAAAATAATAATATTTATCTGTTCTATTATAAATTATTCTATTATCTAAATATTATTTATCTATTATTATTTATCTTCATTTTGCAGCTAATAAGATAGACACAAGAACTGACTAAATGAATCAGTTGTAGGACCAGAACTTTACTAAGACTCCTTTGCTCTTTCTATTATTAAAAAAATTCACTAGACATTCAATCAAGTTTCTTAATCTCTCAAATCCTCAGTTTCCTCAACTCCAAATAACCTCATGAGCTGCTGTAACATTGTATGACAAAATGCTTTTATAGACCCACAATATTTGCAAATAGTTATTACAACAATAACTAGACATAAAATTAAAATATGGTCATTACTATGAAAACATCCTAAGGCTGAAGTATAAATTAACACATTCAAAACCTGTGCAAAATATTCTGAATAGAAAAAACTCAATTATAAAAATCCAGGAGTGACCATACTTACCATTCCTTTGTTTTCTCTCTCATATTTTACCAAGCCTCAAACCAAATATAGAGGACTACAACCAAATTTAAAGCATTTGTCAAAATGTTATGAACAGCAATTCACAGAATATAGATTTCTTACTAAAAAATACAAATAAATTTTTTTGCCTACAAGATTAGCAAAAATAAAAGATTATACACCTGAAACTAACGTAACATTGCAAGTCAACAATACCTTAATTAAAAAAAAAAGATTAAACATGCCCAATGCTGTCTCGGACAGAAAATGTGCACTCCAGTAAAGTGTTAATACAAATGCATACAATCTTTCATATGTTGGGGGTGGGTCCTAATTTGCCAATATCAAGTAAATTTCAAAATACACATACACCTGTGGAGGATTCTGCTAAGATGGCAGAGTTTGAAACACCAGGAATCTGTTTCCCCACCTAGACAATAATTGCACTGGCAGAATCTGCCCAATGCAACTATTTTGGAACCGTAGAATCTACTGAAGGGCTTTCAACCACCAGGGAAAGCTTGGAAGGTAAACTGTGGTTAATTCATGTCATTTTCAGCCATTAGCAAGGCAGCAGCTACCCATCTCCCGTAGTACATGTGTTCCTGGAGCAGGTTGCAGGAGCCATGGTGAGCAAAAAGACCCCTATACACCAAACATTGGAGAGCTGGGCTCTGATCATTGCTGCTTCTGATCACAGAGATGCAGACAAAGAGGCAAGTAGCTACTGCTGATGCAGCAGCATCTCTCACTGCTTGCTGCGAGCCCCTCCAGTGGGTGGAACTTCCAGGGGATTTAAAGGGCCAGCACTCTTTTTTGTTTTCCCCCTTCATTTTTCTGTTCCTTCCCTTTTAAAAGCCAGACACTAAGAACTAGGACATTCAGGGGCGCCTGGGTGGCTCAGTCAGTTGAGCATCTGCCTTCTGCTCAGGTCATGATCCCAGGGTCCTGGGATCAAGCCCCACTTCAGGCTCCCTGCTTCAGCGGGGAATCTGCTTCTCCCTCTCTCCCTGCCCCTCCCCCCTTCTCATGTGCACTTTTTCTCAATAAAATCTTTAAAAAAAATATTGACTAGGACATTCAAAAACAACTGCATATATGGAGAAAATTAGAACATAACTGCTCATGACCACCAAAAGGCTCAGCAAAGACCTGAGAAGACCTTAAGTTTACAGCTCAGGCTAACCCTTAGCACAGAGACAGCCCACAACAATCCAAAAACACAACAAATTAGAAAACCCTGGGGAAGGAGGAGAATTTGCTATCTTGAGTTACTGCATTATTAAATTCAAATGTTCAGTTTTCAACAATGAAAAAAGTTACAAGGCATACAAAGAAACAAGAAAGTAGGGCCCATTCAAAGGGAAAAACAAATCAATAGAAACTGTCTCTGAAGAAGATCTGATGGCAAGTGGGCGCCTGGGTGGCTCAGTTGGTTAGGCAACTGCCTTCGGCTCAGGTCATGATCCTGGAGTCCCAGGATCGAGTCCTGCATCAGGCTCCCAGCTCAGCAGAGAGTCTGCTTCTCTCTCTGACCCTCCCCGCTCTCGTGCTCTCTCTCCCATTCTTTCTCTCAAATAAATAAATAAAATCTTTAAAAAAAAAAAGATCTGGGGCGCCTGGGTGGCTCAGTTGGTTAAGCGACTGCCTTCGGCTCAGGTCATGATCCTGGAGTCCCTGGATCGAGTCCCGCATCGGGCTCCCTGCTCGGCAGGGAGCCTGCTTCTGCCTCTGACCCTCCCCCCTCTCATGTGCTCTCTCTCTCTCATTCTCTCTGTCTCAAATAAATAAATTTTAAAAATCTTAAAAAAA
>NW_027744652.1:0-306 GCF_054177405.1 Leptonychotes weddellii | reverse complement strand
AAGAAAGAAAGAAAGAAAGAAAGAAAGAAAGAAAGAAAGAAAGAAAGAAAGAAAGAAAAAAGACGAAAGAAAGAAAGAAAAAGAAGGAGGGAGGGAGGGAGGAAGGAAGGAAGGAAGGAAGGAAGGAAGGAAGGAAGGAAGGAAGGAAGGATTAGTACAATGTTTCTCCAGAACCACCCAACAGAATGGGAAGTGTTTTGTAAAAAGACACACTATTTCCCTAAAATGGAAATCAGTGGTTGAACAAAATCCTAGACATGTTTTATTTAATGTTAAAATTATAATGGCCCTCAGTAAAGAAATTTT
>NW_027744651.1:0-306 GCF_054177405.1 Leptonychotes weddellii | reverse complement strand
GTCATGATCCCAGGGTCCTGGGATCGAGCCCCGCATCGGGTTCCCTGCTCCGCGGGAAGCCTGCTTCTCCCTCTCCCACTCCCCCTGCTTGTGTTCCCTCTCTTGCTGTGTCTCTCTCTCTGTCAAACAAATAAATAAAATTGTTAAAAAGAGAAAAAGTTTCAGTTTTTTAGATGTGGGCGTCTGGAAGCCTGAACATGGATCATTAAGGGAAAACTAGATGCTGGGTAATATGATTTTAACTGTTTTTTGGCTGATGTCAAGGAAGATGGCTGAACCGTCCAATTATTAGCTTGGTACTTCTGT
>NW_027744650.1:0-306 GCF_054177405.1 Leptonychotes weddellii | reverse complement strand
TATATATATACAATGGAATATTATGCAACCATCAAAAAAATGAAATCTTGCCATTAGCAATGACGTGGATGGAACTAGAGGGTAATATGATAAGCGAAGTAAGTCCATCAGAGAAAGACAAGTATCATATGATCTCACTGATATGAGGAATTTGAGAAACAAGACAGAGGTTCATAGGGGAAGGGAGGGAAAAATGAAATAAGACAAAACCAGAGAGGGAGACAAACCATAAGAGACTCTTAATCTCGGGAAACAAACTGAAGGTTACTGGAGTGGAGGGGGGTGGGAGGGATGGGGTGGCTGGGT
>NW_027744649.1:0-306 GCF_054177405.1 Leptonychotes weddellii | reverse complement strand
GTGTGCTGGTGGATATCACTGATGTCAGCTGGGTAGTAAGTACCTTGTAGTGTCAGAATAGAAAGCAGGGGACAGAGAAGAAAACTGGTTAGAACTCCAAACATGCCAGTTCCCATTTCTGGGTCTCAGGCCCAGCCAAAAGTTCTGGGAGATCAGGAGGCTAATGGCCCTAGGGAACCTACATGTGTTCTTTTTTTTTCTTTTTTTTTTAAGATTTTATTTATTTATTTGAGAGAGAGAATGAGATAGAGAGCATGAGAGGGGGGAGGGTCAGAGAGAGAGGCAGACTCCCTGCTGAGCAGGGAG
>NW_027744648.1:0-306 GCF_054177405.1 Leptonychotes weddellii | reverse complement strand
TTATCCATTCATCTGTTGAAGGGTATCTTGGCTCTTTCCACAGTTTGGCTATTGTGGACGTTGCTGCTATGAACATTGGGGTGCAAATGGCCCTTCTTTTCACTACCTCTGTGTCTTTGGGGTAAATACCCAGGAGTGCAATTGCTGGGTCATAGGGTAGCTCTATTTAAAATCTTTAAAAAATAAAATAAAATAAAAATCTCAGATGTACAAAGCCTGGTATACAGTTTATAACTTGGGGTTTGCTTACCTATATCAAACAATCTGGATGATGGGAAAATGGGGTGGTCTGGGAGTTTAAAGACT
>NW_027744647.1:0-306 GCF_054177405.1 Leptonychotes weddellii | reverse complement strand
TGACTAATACACTTCTCTGTGTGTATGTTATGCTTCAAGAGAAACTTGAAAATAAATACCCTCATGCCCATCTCACTCTTCTTACTTTGCTTTATTTTTCATCATGACACTTATCACTACCTGACATTGTCTTATATTCTTTTATTTTTTAAAGATTTTATTTACATATTTGAGAGAGACAGTGGGGGAGAGAGAGAGCAAGTGAGCATGAGAGTGGGGAGGGTCAGAGGGAGAAGCTGACTCCCCACTGAGCAGAGCCAGACGTGGGGCTCAGTCCTGGGACTCTGGGATCATGACCTGAGCCTA
>NW_027744646.1:0-306 GCF_054177405.1 Leptonychotes weddellii | reverse complement strand
GGGGTAATCACCACGGTGGGGGTGAATGGAGAACTTGGACCAGTTCCTCTGGCAAGAATCAGGTGACAGCCTATATGCTGGGCATGCCATATATATATATATATGTCTTGAGAACTGACAAGGAAACCAGAGAGGAGGAAAATTGCCATTTTGCAGTCAGTTCTCGTTATTCACGGTAGTACTGGTCTATAAAGTCACCATGAATGCTGATTAGTGAATACTGAGCCGTTGCTCCTAGGAGAAATACAAGGTTAGGATCCTGTGGGTCTGTGGTCATGATGTTTTTATCAAGCAATCAATACATGG
>NW_027744645.1:0-306 GCF_054177405.1 Leptonychotes weddellii | reverse complement strand
TGACTTCTGCACGGTTTTTCATTGTCCCATAATCCTCTGCTGCACCACTGTACAAAATTATAGTTAACCATTCCTCCACTGGATAATCAGATTATTTCTAATTTCTTTCTATTAGAAACAATGTTGCAATAAGTATCCTTGCAAACAAATCTTTGCCTGTACCCAGGGCTGTTCTTTTTTTTTTTTTTAATTTTTTTTTTATTCTTATGTTAATCCCCATACATTACATCATTAGTTTTAGATGAAGTGTTCCATGATTCATTGTTTGTGCATAACACCCAGTGCTCCATGCAGAATGTGCCCTCC
>NW_027744644.1:0-306 GCF_054177405.1 Leptonychotes weddellii | reverse complement strand
CATGATCCCAGGGTCCTGGGATCGAGCCCCGCATCGGGTTCCCTGCTCCGCGGGAAGCCTGCTTCTCCCTCTCCCACTCCCCCTGCTTGTGTTCCCTCTCTCGCTGTGTCTCTCTCTCTCTGTCAAACAAATAAATAAAATTGTTAAAAAGAGAAAAAGTTTCAGTTTTTTAGATGTGGGCGTCTGGAAGCCTGAACATGGATCATTAAGGGAAAACTAGATGCTGGGTAATATGATTTTAACTGTTTTTTGGCTGATGTCAAGGAAGATGGCTGAACCGTCCAATTATTAGCTTGGTACTTCTGT
>NW_027744643.1:0-4573 GCF_054177405.1 Leptonychotes weddellii | reverse complement strand
TTGTGATAATCCAATGTCATTCTCCAAAATCTATCTGCTTTCTGCACAGGCCAAACAGGTGAGTCAAATGGGGATGTGGTGGGAATCACCACCTTGGATTCTTCCAAGTTCTTGATAGGGACACTAATCTCTGAAATCCCTCCAGGATGCGCTGTTGTTTTATGTTTACTATTTTCCTGGTCAGAGGCAGTTCTAGTGGCTTCCACGTCCCTTTTCTACCACAAGAGCCCTCAATCCACAAGTCAGGGACCCAATCTATGGATTTTGCCAGTTGCTGAGTACATTCCCGTTATACATTCTGGAACTAGACGTATAACTGTAGGATGGGTTTGGGTAATCACCAGATACACTGTGAGATGGACTTGAGCTAAAATTCTACTGATTATCTGAAATTCATAAGTCCCAATTCTGATGGTTAGACTACAGTGATGTGTGGGTCCCAAACAGGAGTAGATGTGCAGCTTCTACCAGCAAGAAAGACTGAGCAGAGCTTAGTAGTTCAATGTTTCCTGCTTCATCAGAATCTGCCCATGGGTCACTATTTAAATTCTGAAGACCCCATTCCTTCCAAATCAATGACCTCATTTAATAGCATACATGTTGTAAGGCTGGGAAATTAATTTATATTGTAATTCAGCCATTTACAGAAAAGTGCGGGTTTGTTTAGAAATCTCAGCTCCATGGCTATAGGAAATAAAGGTTTCTTTCAGAGAAGACATTGAATTTTCAGGTCATTTATGTTGAGCTTGAGCTGATAATATGAAATCCTGAATGGTGATTTTTTTACCTTACTTTTTCTGGCACCATTAGGATCAGCCTGCCAATATCCATGTCCCCTTTACCACTGGAAATAGAGTCATTACTTCCCCTAAATCTAAGCAGATTAGAGAGCCAATTCCAAAACCCCAGGACCAATTCAGAAAACATCCCTGTAATTCTGTTCCTCTAGAATTACTCTCAGTAACAAACTCTATATCCCACTCCAACCCAAAGGAAGAAATTAGACAAAACACACACACACACACACACACACACAATCTGTGATGCTATGCCATGTGCAATGCAAAACACAGGATCTAGATTCAAAGACACAAATGAGTTCAACGTGAAAAATAGATAATGTAAACAGCATGAAAAAAAGCTGGAGTTGATCCAAAGATGTTAAACAAAATAGACTTTAGACAGGAAAAAGAGACACTGAAGACAATGAATGGCATTTAAAAAGGATTAAAGGGTAAATCTATCATGAAAACTTAATTAAAAATATATATATGCACTGAACAAGAGAGTCCCAAAATAAACAAACTGGCAGAACTGGAGGGAACAGAAGTAAACATTAATCGTTGGAGTACCACACTTTCCATAATGAAAAGAACAGCAAAGCAGCAGACCAACAAGGAAAGAGAAGACAGGGAACAATGCTATAATCATATAGACCTTATGTTAGACCAAAAGAATAAACCTTAATAAAATTAAAAGAATTAAAGTTATACCAAGCACGTTCTCTGAAAAGAATACAATTTATTTAGGTATGAATAAGGGAAGGAAACTTGGGACATTCACAAATATATAGAAATTAAACAAAATGCTTTTAAAGAACCAAGACATAAATGATGAAATCAAATGGGAAATTAGAAAATTTTTTGAGATGAAAACAAAAACAAAACACACCAAAAGTCATAAATACAGCCAAAAGTGTTCAGAGTGAAATTGGTAACTTTATGTGCCTATGTTAAGATGAAAGAACTCATATCAGTATCCTAAACTTCCCTCTTAAGAACTAGGAAAAAAGAGTGAACTAAACCAAGTGGAAGATAATAAATATTGGACTGAAAATATCTAAAAGAGAAAATAAATTGAGAAACTGAATTGAGAAATCAATAAAACTGAAATTTGATTAATTATAAAGATAAAATTGACAAAACTTTAGCTACACTAAGCACAAGAGAGGACTCAAATTACTCAAATCAAGAACAAAAGAATATATCACTACTGACTTTTACAAGTAAAATCTGCATCATCATCCTTCACAGACTCTTGCAAAAAAAAAAAAAAATAGAAGTGGGGGAGGACATTTCCCAAACATTTCCAGGAAGTGTTACGTGATACCAAAACAAGCATAACACAAGAAAAGAAACTATGTACAAGTATCTCTTATATAGATGCAGAATTCCCAACAAAATACTAGCAAACCAAATGCAGTTTTGTTTTGTTTTTTTTTTTTAGAGAGAGAGGAACTTTTTTTTTTTTTAAATAAAGGTTTTATTTATTTGAGAGAGAGAGTGTGTGCACAGGGAAGTGCAAGCACTTGCCTGGCAGGGAGAAGTCGAAGGGGAGGAAGAGGAACAAACAGATTCTGCATTAAGCAAGGTGCCCAACACTGGGCTCGATCACAGGAACCTTAGATCATGACCTGAGCCCAAACCAAGAGTTCAGACACTTAACTGACTGAGCCACCCAGGCATCCCCCGCAATATATTAAAAAAAATTACATGATGTGACCAAGTGGGAGTAACCTCTGGAAAGGAAGGTTGGTTTAACAACCCCCCCAAAAAATAAATATACCATATTAAGAGAATATAAGACAAAAACATGTGATACCTAAATAGGTAGAATAAAGGCATTTGATAAAATTCAAAACACTTTCATGATAAAAACATTTACTAAACCAGAATTAGATGGGAGTTTTCTCAACCTAATAAGGGGCTTCAACAAAAAACAAAAACAGCCAACATCATAATTAATGATGAAAGACTAAATACTTGCTCCCTCATATAAGGAACAAGACAAGGATATCCTTGTACTTAAGGTTCTAGACAGGATAACTAGGCAGGAAAAAGAAACAGAAGTCATGTGAATGGAAAGAAAGAAAGAAAACTATCTCTGTGCTCACATGATACTGATCTTATATACAGAAAATCCTAAGGAATCCATACACGTGAATTAAAAACTATTAGACTAATAAATATGTACAGTAAGCTTGCAGGATACAAGATCAATACATACATTCCATTATATTTCTATTCATTGTTACTGGTAAGTATTCCTTTCCTGAGGTCTGGAGCAGGGGACTGCATTCTGTAGCCCCTGTGGGTTGCATCCAATGAGCTCCCTGTATTTGTGAATCAAGTTTTACTGGAATACAGTCATGCCCATTGACTGACATATTGTCTATGGCTTTTTTCCTGTTACAGTGATAGAGTTGAGTACCTGTGACAGAGACTTTATGGCCTTCAAGCCTAAAAATTATTACTATATAACCTTTTACAGTAAATGTTTGCTGTCTTGTTGGGTCTAGAGTCCAGCATTTTTCTCTCCCAGATGACCAATTTGAAATAGCTTCCCCTATTTGTCATTTGTAAAATGTTTTAATAAAAAATAGTAAGGTATCATCCTAGATTGGGATTTCATGACTGTTTTCTAAAGTAATCTTAAATTACTCTAACAGTTCTCATAATATGCTTATTAATTCCATTTTTAATTTACTTATCCATGCACCAAATATTTATTGAATGACTAGTGTGTCTATGACTTATGAGAATCTGTGCAATTAAATGTATTATTATTCTTGATGTTAAAGAATTTGCATTCTAATGGAAGAGACAAAAGAGTAAAACAGTGTGGTATGTGTCTGGTAGACACACTCCTAGGGAGGGTATGGGACTATAGGGGAATATAAAAACCAATTCCTGAGCAAGGGTAAGGAGTAAAGGATATCTCTTAGAGATATTAAAAATGAACTTAAACTTGGAAGAACAGAAACAACAAAAAATATTCATATTACATTGCAGATGAAGCTGTTTTGGAGGCAGAGAATATCTGTGATAGGGAGTCAGAAGACCATAGCCAACTTTAAGTTCTAAGGGATAACTGAGATAGTGGGGATGATGAGTTAGGTGAAAAAGTATTTAAGGAAAAAAATAGATAAGACCTGGTGATTATTATAAATTGGAGATGAGGAAAAGAGATATTTATGATAACTCAGGTTCCAACTGAAAATCTGGTAGGTGGATTGTGACCTTATTCACACAGATTAGAAATGCAGGGGGGGGGAAAGCTTGCAGAGACTGGGAAGATGGTCAAAGGGTAGAAATTTTTAGTCAGAAGATAAGTTCTAGAGAGCTAAGGCTAGCATTGTAATTAGAGTTAACAGTTAATGATACTGTATTTTTTAAAAGATTAAAAAAAAAAAAACAGGTTTGCTGAACAAGAGCACAGTTTCCCACTCCTACTCCAGGAATCCAGAGTAGCTAAAAATGATATTCTTATGGGTAAACATCCAGAGATCATATCCTCCTCCTGCTCAGAACTTTTTTTTTGGGGGGGGGGCAAGCTTTTGCAGAATCTTTGATCCTAAGACACAGAAGACCCTCAGTTTTTTGTCACTTAACAAGCGGAGAATTCAAAGCCTCTACTGGTAAGAGGAACAGTAGTTACTGTTGTTTTTTTTTTTTTTACATATTTATATTTATTTATTTTTTTATTCTTATGTTAATCCCCATACATTACATCATTAGTTTTAGATGAAGTGTTCCATGATTCATTGTTTGTGCATAACACCCAGTGCTCCATG
>NW_027744642.1:0-306 GCF_054177405.1 Leptonychotes weddellii | reverse complement strand
TCAGTTCTACTTAGTGAAGACTGACTTGATGGCCACTTTAGGCTTTGATCCCAGGACCTTAACCACACATTACCCCAGGGACTGGACCTGGTCTTTTTTTTTTTTTTAAGATTTATTTATTTATTTTGGAGGGGAGGGAGATGGAGAGAGAGTTTCAAGCAGACTCTGTGCTGAGCACGGAGCGTGACCAGGGTCAGTCTCACGGCTCTGAGATCACGACCTGAGCCGAAACCAAGAGTCGAAGGCTAAACCAACTGCACCACCCAGGCACCCCATCCCCCTTGACCTATTCTTTTTTTTTTTTTT
>NW_027744641.1:0-306 GCF_054177405.1 Leptonychotes weddellii | reverse complement strand
TTTTTTTTTATTTTTAAAGATTTTATTTATTTATTTGAGACAGAATGAAAGAGAGAGAGAGAGCACATGAGAGGGGGAGGGTCAGAGGGAGAAGCAGACTCCCCGCTGAGCAGGGAGCCTGATGCGGGACTCGATCCAGGGACTCCAGGATCATGACCTGAGCCGAAGGCAGTCGCTTAACCGACTGAGCCACTCAGGCGCCCCGAGTATACTAGGATTTTAAACAGCCATCGTAACTATGCTGAAGGATGTAAGAAAACCATGGTCCATTATTAATGCAATAATAAACATATCAGCTGAAAAACA
>NW_027744640.1:0-306 GCF_054177405.1 Leptonychotes weddellii | reverse complement strand
TGGCGATGGTGGTGATAGAACGATCTGTTCCTGGGGATGGTCTAGAGCTGGCAGCTCCTGTCATTCAGGTAAGGAGGGCTGTTCATCCGCTCCAGAGCCTCCATGCATAAGAAAAGTGATGGTCACTGGCAGCAAGTCCCTCTGGTCTGGCAGGGAGAGGGGAGGGGGAGAGGGGAGCCTCTGTGCACTCAGACCCTGCCCCGCCTCGCTCAGGCTGGAAGCCACGGCTCGCATGGCCGCCATGAAGGACCGCCAGCAGAAGGACATTTCTCAGTACAACCAGGAGATCCGAGAGCTGGAGCGTGT
>NW_027744639.1:0-306 GCF_054177405.1 Leptonychotes weddellii | reverse complement strand
TCACAGACAGCGAGCTACGAACGTGAGTGGTAGGAGGCTGGGGGGGGGGGGAGCCAGGAGAGGCAGCCCCCAGACCCTAATGATTCCCGCCTCGCAGGCCTGGACGCCTTCTCGCGGCCTGCTTCGCCAGGCCTGCAGCTGTTACCCTGGAGAGAGAGCAGCCTGGACGGGCTGGGGGCCACCAGCAAGGTGAGGGGTGACTGGGGAGGAGGCTGGTGGGCAGGGGCCGGGAGTGCGGTCAGGACCACCTCCCATTCCTGGCTGCACCCCCAGTCTCCGTGCCCTCCACCCCAGGCTCTTCCTTTT
>NW_027744638.1:0-306 GCF_054177405.1 Leptonychotes weddellii | reverse complement strand
TAACTACTATGAAGAGATAGAATATGACTCTAAAAATGAAAAATAAAAATGTTCTTTAAAATAGGGATTGATAAGATGTTGGTTGAAAAAGGGAAAAAGAAAAATTCAAAAAAAAAAAAAGACCTTAAAAAAATTAACTTTGAAAGACTAAAGAATCGTGGTAAAAAAGCCATGGATTCTATGTGCAATATTCCCCTAGCGCTGGAGTTCTGCCGTTCTTATTGATCGGTAAACTTGGCCTTGGCTGGCTGTTCTCGCTGATCTTCTGGGGGAGAGGCCTGTTGCTGTGGTTCCCAAATGTCTTTG
>NW_027744637.1:0-306 GCF_054177405.1 Leptonychotes weddellii | reverse complement strand
TGCCCATTTCTTGACTGGATTATTTGTTTTTTGGGTGTTGAATTTGGTAAGTTCTTTACAGGTTTTGGATACTAGCCCTTTATCTGATACGTCATTTGCGAATATCTTCTCCCATTCTGTCGGTTGGCTTTTAGTTTTGTTGATTATTTCCTTTGCTGTGCAAAAGCTTTTTATCTCGATGAAGTCCCAATAGTTCATTTTTGCTTTTGTTTCCCTTGCCTTCGGAGACGTGTCTAGCAAGAAGTTGCTGCGGCCAAGGTCATAGAGGTTGCTGCCTGTGTTCTCCTCTAGGATTTTATTGGATTT
>NW_027744636.1:0-306 GCF_054177405.1 Leptonychotes weddellii | reverse complement strand
CTGCTCGGCAGGGAGTCTGCTTCGTCCTCTGACCCTATCCCCTCTCATGTGTTCTCTCTCTCTCATTCTCTCTCTCTCAAATAAATAAATAAAATCTTTTTTTTTTAAAAAAAAGATTTAGTCATCCTCCTGTCTATATCAGTCAGCTAGAGATGCAGAAAAAGTAGGGGATATATATGTTGTTGTAGCTGCTGCTGGTGATGCTGGTACAGAAAATTGGTCTTATTTATCTAACTGTGGAATGTGGTTACGAAGTCTCTAAAAGGGTGCTGTCACCTCAGCCGGGGTAGGAGGGAAAATTCATGG
>NW_027744635.1:0-306 GCF_054177405.1 Leptonychotes weddellii | reverse complement strand
CTCCTCTTGCACCCGGCGCACGAAGGCCAGCTATTTCAGCAGAGACTCCAGCTTCTTCTCCAGGTCCAGGAGGGCCAGCGAGGCGCCATCCACGCCACGCTGTTGCACCCTCAACGGGCCCTACGCGCTCCTCCTCGAAGCCCGACCGCAACGGCTGCACCTCTTCTCCCAGGCTGTCGCTAGGCAGCGAGGCCTGCGCGTGCGCCGAGCACGCCTCCTTCAGCTGCGCGCGCAGCTGGCTCCGGAAAAGCTCGCGACATGCGACGGGTCTGCGTGGTGCTGCCCCAGCGCAGCCAGCCCGACGTG
>NW_027744634.1:0-306 GCF_054177405.1 Leptonychotes weddellii | reverse complement strand
TTAGATGTGACACTAAAAGCACACCCATAAAAGAAAAAAAAATGGCGGGCGCCTGGGTGGCTCAGTCGGTTGAGCGACTGCCTTCGGCTCAGGTCATGATCCTGGAGTCCCGGGATCGAGTCCCGCATCGGGCTCCCTGCTCAGCGGGGAGTCTGCTTCTCCCTCTGACCCTCCCCCCTCTCATGTGCTCTCTCTCTCATTCTCTCTCTCAAATAAATAAATAAATCTTTAAAAAAAAAATATCATTAACCCTATCATTGGTGGTGGTGGAAGTGATGTGAGCATGTAGGCTCAGGTGTCTATGCA
>NW_027744633.1:0-306 GCF_054177405.1 Leptonychotes weddellii | reverse complement strand
TCTCTAATCCCGCTGGCAGCATCATCTGGGAACTTGTTAGAAATGCAGAAGCTCTGGCCCTGCCTCAGGCTACCAAACAGAACCTGCTTAAGAACAAAATCCCCAGTTGACTGGAATAGTGTTAAGGTTTGAGAAGCCTTGGAGAAAGAGCTGGAGGCCAAGGGGAGAGGAAGGGCTCCTCCATCTGAATATTCTTTTTGTTTTGTTTTGTTTTTTGTTTTTGGAATTTTTTTTTTTATTCTTATGTTAATCCCCATACATTACATCATTAGTTCTAGAT
Source organism: Leptonychotes weddellii (assembly GCF_054177405.1). NCBI lineage: Eukaryota > Metazoa > Chordata > Mammalia > Carnivora > Phocidae > Leptonychotes > Leptonychotes weddellii. Next base: position 26 of record NW_027744633.1, on the reverse strand, counting down.
GAAGTGTTCCATGATTCATTGTTCGT
>NW_027744632.1:0-4573 GCF_054177405.1 Leptonychotes weddellii | reverse complement strand
TAGGTATTAATTCTTCTTGAAATGTTTGGTAGAATTCCCCTGGGAAGCCATCTGGCCCTGGGCTTTTGTTTGTTGGGAGATTTTTGATGACTGCTTCAGTTTCCTTAGTGGTTATAGGTCTGTTCAGGTTTTCTATTTCTTCCTGGTTCAGTTTTGGTAGTTGATACATCTCTACGAATGCATCCATTTCTTCCAGGTTATCTAATTTGCTGGCATAGAGTTGCTCATAATATGTTCTATAATTGTTTGTATTTCTTTGGTGTTGGTTGTGATCTCTCCTCTTTCATTCATGATTTTGTTGATTTGGGTCATTTTTCTTTTCTTTTTGATAAGCCTGGCCAGGGGTTTATCAATCTTGTTAATTCTTTCAAAGAACCAGCTCCTAGTTTCATTGATCTGTTCTGTTTTTTTTAATTTTTATTTCATAAATCTCTACTCTAATCTTTATTATTTCTCTTCTCCTGCTGGATTTCGGCTTTACTTGCTTTCTTTTTCCAACCCTGTAGGTGTAAGATTAGGTTGTGTATTTGAGACTTTTCTTGCTTCTTGAGGGCCTATATTGCTATTCTTCCTTCTTAGAACCACCTTTCCTGCATCCCAAGGGTTTTGATCTGTCATGTTTTCATTTTCATTTGCTTCCATGTATTTTTTTAATTCTTTAATTTCCTGATTGATCCATTCATTCTTTAGTAGGATGTTCTTTAACTCCCATGTATTTGTGGTCCTTTCAAATTTTTTCTTGTGGTTGACTTCAAGTTTCATAGCATTTTGATCTGAAAATATGCATTGTATGTTCTCAATCTTTTTATACTAGTTGAGTCCTGATTTGTGACCCCGTATGTGATCTTTTCTGGAAAATGTTCCATGTGTGCTCAAAAAGAATGTGTATTTTGCTGCTTTAAGATGAAATGCAGTGAAATCCAACTGGTCCAGTGTGTGATACAAAGCCCTTCTTTCCTTGTTGATCTTCTGCTTAAATGATCTGTCCATTGCTGTGAGTGGGGTTTTAAGTCCCCTATTATTATTGTATCATTATCAGTGTGTTTAAGTTTGTTATTAATTTATTTATATATTTGGCTGCTCCCAAGTTGGGGCCATAATATTTACAATTGTAAGATTTTCTTGTTGGATAGACCCCTTTTTATGATATAGTGTCCTTCTTTGTATCTTATTACAGTCTTTGGTTTATTTTTTTTTTTTTAAGATTTTATTTATTCATTTGAGACACATAGATACAGAGAGAGAGAGAGAGACCATGAGCAGGGGGAGAGGCAGAGGGAGGGGAGAAGCAGGCTCACTGCTGAGCCAGGAGCCCGATGTGGGGCTCGATCCCCGGACCCTGGCATCATGATCTGAACTGAAGGCAGACACTTAACCATCTGAGCTACCCAGGCACCCCAAATCTTTGGTTTAAAATCTAGTCTGTCTGATATAAGGACGGCTACTCTAGCTTTCTTTTGATGTCCATTAACATAAATGGTTCTCCAACTCCCACTTTTAATCTGGAGGTATCTTTGCCTCTAAAATGAGTCTCTTATAGTCAGCATATCAACGGGTCTTGTTTTTTATCCATTCTGATGCCCTATGTCTTTTTTTTTTTTTTGAGCATTTAGCCAATTTACATTCAGAGTAATTATTGAAAGATATTAATTTAGTGCCATTGTATTATCTGTAAAGTCACTGATCCTGTAGATTGTCCCTGTTCTTTTCTAGTCTTTGTTACTTTTGGTCTCTCTTTCCGCTCATAAACTGTTCCCTTTAATATTTCTTGCAGGGTTGGTTTAGTGTTCATAATTCCTATAGTTTTTGTTTGTCTTGGAAACTCTTTATCTCTCCTTCTATTCTGAATGACAGCCTTACTGGATAAAATATTCTTAACTTCTTAGTTTTCCCATTTAGCATGTTGAATATATCATGCCAGTCCTTTCTGGCCTGCCAGGTCTCTGTGAACAAGTCTGCTGCCAGCCTTATGTGTCTACCCTTGTAGGTTACCTCTTGTTCTGAACTGCTTTCAGAATTTTCTCTTTATTTTTGTAATTCGCAAGTTTCACTATAATATGTTGTGGTGTTGACCTATTTATGTTGATACCTGTGCCTCTTGGACTTGAATGCCTATTTCCTTCCCCAGATTAGAAGTTCTCAGCTATAATTTGTTCAAATAAACCTTCTGCCCCTTTTTCCTAATCTCCTTCTTCTGGTACTCCTATAATGAAGATATTATCTCACTTTACGGAATTGCTGAGTTCCTTAAGTCTACCTTTGTTATCTAATAGTTTTATTTCCCTCTTCTTTTCAGTTTCATTATTTTCATAATTTTATCTTCTGTATCACTGATTTGCTCTTCTTCCTCGTTCATCCTCATTTTTATGCCTCCACTTGGGACTATGTCTCAGTTATAGCATTTTTAATTTTGTCCTGCATAGATTTTAGTTCTTTTATCTCTACAGTATGGGATTTTCTAGTGTCTTCTATGCTTTTTTCAAATCATCTAGTGTCCTTATAATCATTGTTTTAAATTCTAGTTCAGACATCTTACTTATATCCGTATTGATTAAATCGCTGGCTGTGAGTACTACCTCCTGTCCTTTCTTTTGGGATGAATTTCTAAGTCTTGTCATTTTTTTCGAGAAAAGAAAAGAAGAAAGAAAAAGAAACAACAACAAAAATAACAACAGTGACAACAAACAACAACAACAACAACAACAAAAACTAGATCCAGGGTGTGTTTCTTCTGCTTGTTAGAAGAAACAAGATCTCACAACAAGAAAGAAAAAAAAAAAAACCATATATATATGCATATAAATAAAATAAAATACAATGAAAGGAAACAAAAAGTAAATATAAAGAATATATAAAAATAAATAGTTAAAAAGAATTGGAAAAGAATTGAAAAGAATAACTGAAAAAGTAATACTGACAGACTGAAGAATAAAAGTACAAAGAATGCTGGATAGTATTTTCCCCTGTTGTTTAAACTTTGTATATCTCTATGATCAGTAAACTTAGTGTGAGTGAGTTGTTTGTACTGGTCTTCTGGGGGAGGGGCCTGTTGCACTGATTATCAGGTGGACTTGCCCTGGTGGAAATGTGCCTCCAGTGCACAAGGAGATAGGGCTCAGTGTAAGTGGCTCTGGACTCATCTCGGTGGCATTGTTTTGATTCCTGAAGGCTTTAAGCCCTGATGGGTGGGATGAATATGGAGGCACCCTGCTCTCTAGCCTAGGAGTTGAAAATTTACATCCCCCACTCTTCAGTGAGCCCTCACAGAAGAGCAATCAATCAGTCTTGTCTCCCCGGTTTCCATCAGAACTCTGTGTTCACCCGCTCTGTGTCAGAGCTTTTTTATCTCAGGCACGCAACTGAGTTTCAAAACTCCAAATTGTAGAGACTTCCAGGGTGCGGACCCATGCTGTTCTTCCTGGGGAGGGTCTTACTATGCCTCTGCCTTTTGCTGGACCCTTCCCAGGAAAGTGGTTGCACAACTGTGCAGTGGTTTGCAGTTTATGATAACATAGAGCAGAAAGCTGACACCTAGACTTGCTGTTCTTAGCCTGCTTCCATGTTCCTATGCCTGGGAACAGTGCCTCACTCAGGTGGCATCCATTCTTCTTGTGACCCAAGGGAACCTCAGATCATGGTGTAATACCTGGGATTCCTCCTCGCTTCAGCACCTGAGCACCTTTAAGTCAGGCAGACTTTTAAAAATTCATATTTTGCACTCTGCTGCTTATAATGCTTTGCAGTAACCTCCTTAAGCAGGCTCCCTCCCCACTGCCATATCCCCTCAGCTATACCACACTGGATTCAAGTCTCCACATCTTTTACCTTCCAAAAGATGGGCACTTTTCTTTTTTGTAGGCTTGCATTATTTGTTTTCTCAGAACTCCGGCTGATTTCTCAGTTGTTCAGAATGATTTGATAACTATTTAGTTGTATTTGAGGAATGAGACAAACTTAGGGTCCCCTTACTCCTCCTGTCTATTAACTCCCAGCCAGATAAATTTTCTATGTGGTTATTTTTTAAAGGTTTAAGCTCTTTATTAAACACATATGATTAGTTGCTAAAACTTATAATGTCAACAAAAATATAGCAAAAATTGTTTATTAACTGTCCTCAATCATGGCTTAATTTAGACTCGGCTCATCTCCAGGCTTGAGTGAAACATGCAGTCTAAGTCATAAACCAGGTGGGTCTTGTTTTTGCCTTGTTTGGCTGTTAAATTTAGAGTTTGACTTAAATTACATGTTTTGTCTCCTAATTAGTTAAATGCTATGATTATCTCAATCACTCTCTAAGCCTGTAAGGCTATGAACCACCCCATCTCTTTACCAAAAGAGAGGTCTTTCTTCCTCTTTTCTCCTCCCCTTATTATCTCTTACACTTGCTCCCTTTTTGTTTTGCTGCTCACTTCTGCTGCTCAACCCTCTTCTCTCCCTCCTTTTATTAATATTTATTAATATTTTACATTTGAGTAATAATGAGCAGGTAAGAAAACAGCACTATAAACACCATTTCACTAATCTTACTGCTCCTTCCTGGATTGTTTGATCATATATTATCTTTCTAGACTGA
>NW_027744631.1:0-306 GCF_054177405.1 Leptonychotes weddellii | reverse complement strand
TCTTTTTCTTGGTCAGTCTGGCTATATGTTTTTCAGGTTTATTGATTTTTTTTTTTCAAAGAACTAGCTTTTGGTTTCATAGTGGTTTTTTGTTTGTTTTGTCTCTCTTGGTTTTTAGTTTTCTATTTCATAGATTCCTGCTCTTAATTTCCTTCTTGTTGCTTCCTTTCAGTTTTGCTAGTTTCTTTTTTTTTTTTTTAAAAATTTTATTTATTTATTTGAGAGAGAGAGAATGAGAGACAGAGAGCATGAGAGGGAGGAGGGTCAGAGGGAGAAGCAGACTCCCTGCCGAGCAGGGAGCCCGAC
>NW_027744630.1:0-306 GCF_054177405.1 Leptonychotes weddellii | reverse complement strand
ACGGTGCTTCTAGGGGCGCCTCCAGTACCTTAGTGTCTGCCTTTGGCTCAGGTCATGATCCCAGGGCCCTGGGATCGAGCCCCGCATCGGGCTCCCTACTCTGCGGGGAGCCTGCTTCTCCCTCTCCCACTCCCCCTGCTTGTGTTCCCTCTCTCGCTGTGTCTCTCTCTGTCAAATAAATAAAATCTTAAAAAAAAAAGATGCTTCTAAAATATTTATCATAGTGCTTAACATTTAGTAAATGCTTAATAAACTTAAAAACATTAGAAATTATTTTGGATGGGCGCCTGGGTGGCTCAGTTGGTT
>NW_027744629.1:0-306 GCF_054177405.1 Leptonychotes weddellii | reverse complement strand
CCTCTTGTACTGTATATATAACCATGTATATGCCTGTGTGTGTGTGTGTGTGTATATATATATATAGCCCCAAATATACACAAATATGGACAGGGATCATACAAAGGTCCCCTTAAAGATCATTTTACATACTTTTCAAGATGTTTCAAGATGTCCTTTCTTCTGTGGATCCAGCCACCTGTTCAGTCAATGGGGTTCTAGATCTGTAAATTAGCTCATCTGTGAACTGGACAGAGGGTTATGATTTTTCTATTGGGACAAAAATTCTCAGTGTGTTGTTTCCACATTCTTACTTAAAATAAAACT
>NW_027744628.1:0-306 GCF_054177405.1 Leptonychotes weddellii | reverse complement strand
AGTCAGAAAGGCCCCCAGGGAAGGGAAGAGTAGAGCCACAAGGTCACCTTGGGGGATGGAGACTGACTGGCTGATCGGCTTGGGGTCCCCGTGCCCCAGCATCACCAATGAGCCTGTCCTAGGACTCTCTGGGATCGTGGAGGGGCAGTGAGTCTGCTCTGGAGCTCCGGCCCCTCTGGGCCTCTGGCAGGGCAGGCGAAGAAGGAGTAGGCCCGGCGCAGCCACGCCCCATCCAGATGCCCGGGGCACCTTTGGGGCTGAGCTGGCGGCTCCACCTGGCCGAGGGGGTCCTGCGGTACCCAGAGT
>NW_027744627.1:0-306 GCF_054177405.1 Leptonychotes weddellii | reverse complement strand
TGTATATATTAATATTGCATAGGTCTCTGTCGTACCTACTCGAATCTGGAGCCTTAGCAAAGTGAAGCAGCCATAGACAATATATGGATGAACGAGCGGCTGGACCGGCTTCTTGGGCCATAGGACCCTGTGACACTGTAGGAAAATGTTCTGTGCCCTTTGTCACATCCTAACATTGGAACGTTAGGCAGAGACACCAACTTGTGATCCACCCAGGCAATGCCACTCGAGGCAGGGAAAGTGAGCCTGTAAGAGGCTGCAGTATGGTCCAGGGACCTGTAGCCAGGAGGTCTCTGGTCAGGGGGT
>NW_027744626.1:0-306 GCF_054177405.1 Leptonychotes weddellii | reverse complement strand
ATCCTTACACTAGGTTTACGGAGTTTTTAGAAATCACCACTCGGTGACCTCATAAACCCGAGAAAAAGAAGCGAATTGCGCTGCTGGCCTAGAAATCCAGCAAACACACACCAACAGGCCACTGGCTACAGGGCCCGAGGGGACACGCTGGAGGCCACGCCCCCGCGATCTCGGCTGTCCCCCGGCTGTCCCCCCTTCCACGTGCCGAGTCTAGGCAGTGAACACGCCTCACCCTCCGTCCTCTCCGTCACCCAGTCGTTTATGTGTCTCCGGCATTCTTCCGTGTCTGCAGCAAAGGACAGCTCT
>NW_027744625.1:0-306 GCF_054177405.1 Leptonychotes weddellii | reverse complement strand
GGCCCAGGAGATCCTAAAGGAGGAAGCAAACAGGAGAGTCAGTGGGGATGTGACAACAGATTCAGAGAGGCAGAGAGATGTCGTTTGAGAAAGACTCTACCAGGGGCACCTGGGTGGCTCAGTCAGTTAAGTGTCTACCTTCGGCTCAGGTCATGATTCCAGGGTCCTGGGATCGAGCCCCACGTTGGGCTCCCAGCTCGGCGGAGATCCTATTTCTCCCTCTCTCTCTGCCTGCCACTCTGCCTACTTGTGCTCTCTCTATCTCTCTGTCAAATAAATAAATAAAATCTTCAAAAAAAAAAGACT
>NW_027744624.1:0-306 GCF_054177405.1 Leptonychotes weddellii | reverse complement strand
CTGTGAATTGTGCAAGACTGTTGAATCTCAGAATACATGTGTTTTAACCATGAAATTAATCAAGTTCATATTGTTTGGATCATGTTAAGGATATAAACAATATCAAATAAGACTGGCACAGAATGACTGACAGAAGGTAGGGAAGATTTGTCCTAGTAAGTGGTGACAAGAAGCCAGCTTGGAATTAACCCATTTGCTATTGGTATATCAAAAGTCTTTATGATACACATAGAGATCATAGTTAGCTGGATAAGAATGATCACATATACTTAAAGCAAAACAGTCTGTGACTTGCTAAACTGTTAG
>NW_027744623.1:0-306 GCF_054177405.1 Leptonychotes weddellii | reverse complement strand
AGTCAGAAAGGCCCCCAGGGAAGGGAAGAGTAGAGCCACAAGGTCACCTTGGGGGATGGAGACTGATTGGCTGATCGGCTTGGGGTCCCCGTGCCCCAGCATCACCGATGAGCCTGTCCTAGGACTCTCTGGGATCGTGGAGGGGCAGTGAGTCTGCTCTGGAGCTCCGGCCCCTCTGGGCCTCTGGCAGGGCAGGCGAAGAAGGAGTAGGCCCGGCGCAGCCACGCCCCATCCAGATGCCCGGGGCACCTTTGGGGCTGAGCTGGCGGCTCCACCTGGCCGAGGGGGTCCTGCGGTACCCAGAGT
>NW_027744622.1:0-306 GCF_054177405.1 Leptonychotes weddellii | reverse complement strand
TATATTATTATATATGTAAAATAATAAAGATAATAAGTTAGAGTGAAGACAGTGAGGCTTTGGTACAAGTATGGACAAATATATTAATGAAACAGAATGAAGAACCTAGAAACAGACCCTTGTGTACAGATACTTGGTTTATGATAAAGGTGGCATTGCAAGCGATGCAATTAGAATGAATAAATAAATGTAGTATATAATGATATTGAGTAGCAATTAAGAAAAATGAACTACTGGGCGCCTGGGTGGCTCAGTTGGTTAAGCGACTGCCTTCGGCTCAGGTCATGATCCTGGAGTCCTGGGATC
>NW_027744621.1:0-4574 GCF_054177405.1 Leptonychotes weddellii | reverse complement strand
TTTTTTAAAAAGATTTTATTTATTTATTTGACAGAGAGAGACACAGCAAGAGAGGGAACACAAGCAGGGGGAGCAGGAGAGGGAGAAGCAGACTCCCAGCTGAGCCGGGAGCCCGATGCGGGGCTCGATCCCAGGACCCCGGGGTCAGGACCTGAGCCGAAGGCAGACGCTTAACGACTGAGCCACCCAGGCGCCCCAGACTTGTCCATCTTTGAATTAAAGTGACTACCGTAGTGATGGCAAAGTGGACAGCAGCAGTTTTCTTCAGCTATTTTGTCCTGTTTCGAGAACTAAATTTTTGAGGATGAAATTTTTTTTATTGCCACAGCGTCACAAATTCTGTGGAGGAAATTCAAGTTCTGGCCTCCGGAGAAACTTGTCTCCATCCTTAGTTCTTGTTCACTAATCTTCTACGGACTCTGTCAACTTTGAAATGTGGTTCCCAGAGGTCTGGGGGGACGGTTGTTGGTGAAAGAAGCTAGGAAAATCCTTTGCCTGGCCTCTCAATGAATATCTCTGGATAACTGACTTTCCGAGAGAGAGAGAGAGAGAGAGAGAGAGACCCTGTCTATGCTTAGAAACCATGCCTCAGCATCGTGTCCCCTGTGACAAGCACAGGGCTTGGCAAACAAGAATGTAGTTTTTTGAATAAATGGGGTGAAGGGTGTATGGGGTTGACAGCCCTCTGCCTTTTTATAATCTTTCAAAGTTTATTTATTTATTTATTTTTTTTAGTAATCTCTACACCCAATGTGGGGCTCAAACTCACAACCCCAAGGTCAAGAGTCTCACACTCTTCTGACTGAGCCACCAGGCGCCCCACCCCCTGGCTTTGTAAAGCAGCACAATGGTGGCCATCACTGATCTCTGAACCCTCCTGTCTCTTCACGAATAAAGTTCTCTGACCTAATTCTAGCAGGGGAAATGACTTCCTTGCTCATCACTTTTCTGAGAGTGCTCTCCCCTCTCATGCCTGGTACATTCTTCTTCCCAGGCACAGATCACAGGTGGAACTATTCTTGGGTTTTGGAACTATCAGCTCTTGCCAAGGTGTGTGGACTGCTGCAGAATTATATAACTACCCGTATTCATGCACCTTCCTGTGGCAATGTGCCCTTTGTCTTATCCTGTTTATTTTATGGCCGGATTTCTATGACTGGCCCTGAACGCAGAAGTAGAATTTGTGTTGTGTCCTTACAAAGGAGTCCTTGGGGACAAAGAATATCCCAAATTTGCAGTCGTTCTCTCCACTCCCACTTGTTTGTCCTCTTCTGCTTGATTGAAGCACTCTTGCTTCTTCACCCTTAAGTATCTCAGATATCCCCAACTTTGCAGTCCCTGGTTCTGAAGCCAGCCTCCCGGTCAGTCTACCTCAGCTCAGTTACCTCCTCATAAAAACCACTGCGGAAGATGGTGCCTACAGAAGACCTCTAAAATTTTGTTAGCATTATATTCCATTCTTGTTTCCACATTGAATTGAACGAGAAAGAGCTATTATTCATCCATCATCCTTAGCTTTAAAGGCATCGCCTACACAGGCCATCAACCTCACCCTTGGGCTTGTTAATGCTGAGGTTTGGGGTCACTCGGAGGGTGCAAGTATCAGTCAGGGTGGGACTGAGGAGATTTTGTTCGAAACTCAATTCTGTGGTCAGTTGTTGATTTAAGTTGGCCTCGGGGTGCAAGGCCTCCACAGAACAGAGGGCCTCAACAGGCTAAGAATACAGAATGGGTAGAAAAAGGACAAATGGAAAATTATTGCTTCCTTTAGCTTCTTACATCTATGTTAAAGTTTTTCCTAATTTTTGGGAAATTCACTGCCATTATCTGTTCAAATACTTCTGCTCTCTTCTCTCTAGACAAAGCGCTTGATATATTTACAGAAAAGAAATAAGGTCAGAGTCGCTGGCACAAAATGAGCAAGGAGCGAGTAGTGAGATGAAACTGGAAAAGTGGGCATGGAGCAGGTTATATAAGTCCTTGGTGGCTAATGGTAAGAATTCAGATTTTATTTTTACTTTTTATTGTAGAAAATTTCAAATACATACAAAACTAGAGAGAATTGTGTAACTGTTTCCCATATACTCATTGCCAGTTTCAAACAATGGCCAATTCATGCTCAAACCTTTTCCCTTTATGCCCCTACTCACTCTCCTGCAATGCACCAGATCATTTTATAGCAATATCCAGACACGGTTTTTATTAATAAATATTTTGATATTATTTAAAGATAGGAACTCTCCTTCACATAACCACAATACCATTATCACACCTGAAATATTAACAAGTATTCCTTAATATCATCAAGTGTTCTGTCAGTGTTCACATTTTCTCCAATGTGTCAATTTATTTCAAATCAAAATTTTATTTAAAGTAAGCTCTACACCCAATATGGGGCTTGAACGCACAACCCTGAGATCAAGAGTCACATGCTCTACCAACTGAACCAGCCAGGTGCCCCCCAAAATTTTCTTGTTTTGAACCAGGTTCTAAGTACGATTCACACACTGCAATTGGCTACTATGTCTCTGAAATCTTTTTTAATCTGCAGAGCTCCGTCATTTTTTCCCCCTTCTTGTAATTTATTTGTTGAAGAGACTAGATTTTGCTGATTACATCTCTGTGGTATTTAACATATTTCTGTAGTTTCAGTAAATTGGTAGTTAGATTTAGACTCTTGATGAGATTTGGGTTTAATTTTTTAGGCATGAATACTTGGTAGGTTTTGTGCACTTACCTCAAGAGGATCTATTACCAGTTGAGTCTCCTTTTGGGATTTTAGAAGTCGTTAATAATCATGCTCTAAATCCATTAACTCATTAGAGTTTGCAAAAGAGTGATCTTAGAATATCACTATTCCACCATTCCCCTTTTTAAGTTAACTAGCATGTTTCTATATAGAGAACCTTTGCCTTATTAACCACTTAGTTACTCTGAAGGATAATTTATCTAGAAAGAGCAAGATAAGGTTCAATTCTTTCTTTATTAACTAGTTTTCAAAATGACTTTCTTCCCTATCATTCTCCAAAGATGGCCAATGAGTTTGCTTGTTTGCTTACTTGAATATCATTTATAATCCATGAACTATAGCTATTTTACAAGATTGTATTTATTATTCTTATTGGTGTTCTAATTGTCCAACTTTGAAGCTGTGGAAACCTTCTCAAGTTGCCTTATAAGTCCTTTGGAAATGATCTTGGCAACGTTTCTTGCTTTCTGATCCAGCAAGATAGTTCAAGTTTATTTTGTAAATTTCAGGCTCCAGATCTGGAACCAGCCATTTCTCCAAGAAGCTTGGGTTCCATCTAGTGGAAAATAATGTTTAGGGACCACAATCTGGGCACTAAGAATACACTTACCAGGGGCACCTGGGTGGCTCAGTTGTTAAGTGTCTGCCTTCGGCTCAGGTCATGATCCCAGAGTCCTGGGATCGAGCCCCGCATGGAGCCCCGCATGGAGCCCCGCATGGAGCCCCGCATGGAGCCCCGCATGGAGCCCCGCATCGGGCTCCCTGCTCCGAGGGAAGCCTGCTTGTCCCTCTCCCACTCCCCCTGCTTTTGTTCCCTCTCTCACTGTGTCTCTCTCTGTCAAATAAATAAAATTAAAAAAAAAAAAGAATACACTTACCATTGTGCTGGTCATTATTTCTAGGTCTTTTCAGAGGGCAGAGAGCATCCTTTAAATCCTTTTTTTTTTTTAAGAGTTCAGCTTTAAAAAAAATTTTTTTTTTTTTTTTTTTTTTACATTTTATTTATTTATTTGACAGAGAGCACAAGCAGAGGGAGTAGCAGGCTGGAGAGGGAGAAACAGGTTCCCCAGTGACCAGGGAGCCCAATGCCAGCTCGATCCAAGGACGCCGGGACCATGACCTGAGCCGAAGGCAGATGCTTAATGACTGAGCCACCCAGGCGCCCCTAAAAATTTTTTATTTTAGTTCCATGTTTATTAGTTTCAGGCAGTAGAATTTAGTGATACATCAGTTGCATAGAACACCCAGTACTCATTACATCAAGTGCCTTCCTTAATGCCCATCCCCCAATTACCCTATCCCCCTACCCCCTCCCCTCCAGGAAGCTTCAGTTTACTTTCCTCTTCTTTTATTTTTCCTTCCCTTACCCTATGCTCCTCTGTTTTGTTTCTTAAATTCCAAGAGTTCAGCTTTTTACTGACAGGTTACAGAAGAGGTTTAGTCAAGAAGACCAAAGTGCACGTCCTCATCAGACTCCTCTCTGATTCTCCTCTCTTTGCTTCCAATTCCCCCCTCCTCAGCCGGGGCAGCCTTGGTGGAGGGGGCGGGACCTCCTGCTGGGGCAGCACCAGCCGCTGGGGAGGCTCCACCAGCCCCTTGCTTGCAGATGAGGCTCCCGATGTTGATGTTGACATTGGCCGGGGGCTTTTGCAGACAAGCCCAGCCAGAAGGGTTCAACATTTACACCCACTGCTTTAATGAGGGCATTGATCTTATCTTCCGTGACTGGAGGTTGAGGGCTGAGTAGATAGATGCAGGCGAGCCCGAGACAAAAGGCTGTGGTGCAGGCGAGTGCTAGTCCCCGCGGAGGTGGGGTGCTAGTCGC
>NW_027744620.1:0-306 GCF_054177405.1 Leptonychotes weddellii | reverse complement strand
TTAGATGTGACACTAAAAGCACACCCATAAAAGAAAAAAAAATGGCGGGCGCCTGGGTGGCTCAGTCGGTTGAGCGACTGCCTTCGGCTCAGGTCATGATCCTGGAATCCCGGGATCGAGTCCCGCATCGGGCTCCCTGCTCAGCGGGGAGTCTGCTTCTCCCTCTGACCCTCCCCCCTCTCATGTGCTCTCTCTCTCATTCTCTCTCTCAAATAAATAAATAAATCTTTAAAAAAAAAATATCATTAACCCTATCATTGGTGGTGGTGGAAGTGATGTGAGCATGTAGGCTCAGGTGTCTATGCA
>NW_027744619.1:0-306 GCF_054177405.1 Leptonychotes weddellii | reverse complement strand
TTTAAAAAAAAAAAACTGAACCAGGAAGAAATAGAAAACCTGAACCCACCCATAACCAGCAAGGAAATTTAAGCAGTAATCAAAAAACTCCCCAAAAACAAGAATCCAGGGCCAGATGGCTTCCCAGTGTAAATCTACCAAACATTTAAAGAAAAAATAATACCTGTTCTTCTGAAGCTGTTTCAAAAAAAAAAAAAAATAGAAATAGAAGGACAACTTCCAAACTCATTCTCTGAGGACAGCACTAAGTTTAATTACAAAATTAAAATCAGACAAAGTTTAATTACAGACAAATATACCCAATGA
>NW_027744618.1:0-306 GCF_054177405.1 Leptonychotes weddellii | reverse complement strand
TGGCGATGGTGGTGATAGAACGATCTGTTCCTGGGGATGGTCTAGAGCTGGCAGCTCCTGTCATTCAGGTAAGGAGGGCTGTTCATCCGCTCCAGAGCCTCCATGCGTAAGAAAAGTGATGGTCACTGGCAGCAAGTCCCTCTGGTCTGGCAGGGAGAGGGGAGGGGGAGAGGGGAGCCTCTGTGCACTCAGACCCTGCCCCGCCTCGCTCAGGCTGGAAGCCACGGCTCGCATGGCCGCCATGAAGGACCGCCAGCAGAAGGACATTTCTCAGTACAACCAGGAGATCCGAGAGCTGGAGCGTGT
>NW_027744617.1:0-306 GCF_054177405.1 Leptonychotes weddellii | reverse complement strand
TTCAGAATGTAATGCAGTTCTGATGACACCTTGATTTTAGCCCGGTGTGATCCATATCACACTTTCAACCTCCTTAACTGCAAGCTAAGAAATTTGTGTTGAAGCCACTAAGTTTGTGGGGCTTTGTTACAGCCTCAATAGGAAACTCATCCAGACGTGAGGAGTGGAAATACGGACAGGGGTCAGACTGAAGAGCTTCGATGCCTCTCAGAGATAGGTGGACTATATTCTAAGAATGAAGTGCCACCAAGAGAGAATCACATGATTGGTTCTCTGCTTTGGAAAGCTGAATTTGGAAGCAGTGTC
>NW_027744616.1:0-306 GCF_054177405.1 Leptonychotes weddellii | reverse complement strand
TTTGAATCACTGAGTAATAATGGAAAACACACCCTGGAAATCCTACAAAATCTTTTTTTACTAATAAACAGGTGTTTCTAAATGCGATCATTTATGGAGTGCTTACAATGAGCCAGGCACTGGGCCCAGAATTTTACCTATATTGTTTCTAATCCTTGTGATAATATCCACATTTTATAGATAAAGAAACAAATGCAGAAAGGTAGTCATTTGCCCAGGGTTCACACAGCTAACACCACAGCCAGGATTCAAGCCCGGTGTATTATCACCAAAGCCCTTGCTCTTTTCTCTCCACCAGGCTGGGAG
>NW_027744615.1:0-306 GCF_054177405.1 Leptonychotes weddellii | reverse complement strand
GGGTGTAATACCATTGATTGAAATGCCACAATGAATACCCCTAATTTGGTTAACTTAGCTTCAAACAATGAAGTAGAGGCTCAAAAAATTCAAAGAAACATATTCACTGATTTGTACTTATATTTTTAATGTGTACTTGACATGAGAGCATGAGGCCAACTTCAAAAAAAAATGGAATCCAAGTTCCAAAGTTGCCTCATGAAGCCAAGCTGTGGTTTTAAATCCTGGAGCATCAGGCTGAATCTTCTAAAACATCTATATCAAGAGTGTTGGTCCAGGCGACCAGGTCTTCTGCTTCTTCTTCCC
>NW_027744614.1:0-306 GCF_054177405.1 Leptonychotes weddellii | reverse complement strand
TTTTTTTTTTTAAGATTTTATTTATTTATTTGAGACACAGAGAATGAGAGAGAGAGAGCACATGAGAGGGGGGAGGGTCAGAGGGAGAAGCAGGCTCCCCGCCGAGCAGGGAGCCCGATGCGGGACTCGATCCAGGGACTCGATCCAGGTACTCGATCTAGGGACTCCAGGATCATGACCTGAGCGGAAGGCAGTCGCTTAACCAACTGAGCCACCCAGGCGCCCCTGTTAAAAGACATTCTTAAAGATGGAAAATAATCGCAGGAAACAGAAGTTAATAGGGGGAGAGGATAAAGAAATTGGTTA
>NW_027744613.1:0-306 GCF_054177405.1 Leptonychotes weddellii | reverse complement strand
GGGCTCGGGCGACCCCAAAGGCTCTGCTTCTTTCTCTTTCTTTGCTCTTTTCAGCCCTTCTCCCTGGGCTGGAGCCCTGCTTTTATAAGTGTTCCCCTCAAACTCACCGAAGAGCCACCATCACCTCTGACTCCCACACAGGAAAGGACCCGAGGCCTTGCCCAGCATCCCCCCGGGAAAGCTGAGAGGTTCTCTGATTGGACCAGCTCACTCACAGGCCTGCCCTCAACAGTCACGTGGCCACCGGATGTGATGTGTTGGTTGGCCGAAACAGGTCATGTGCTCCTCCCAGAGCAGGTGTGGCGC
>NW_027744612.1:0-306 GCF_054177405.1 Leptonychotes weddellii | reverse complement strand
TATTAAAATAGATACCGGATCATTCAGATTTTTGTTTTATTTTGTGTGGTATGTTATATTTTTTGAGGCATCTTTCCATTTCATCTACATTGTTGAATTTGTTGACCTAAAACTGTTCATAGTATTTTCTTGTTATCTTTCTTTTTTAAAGATTTATTTATGTATTTTAGAGAGAGAATGTGAGAGACTGGTAGAGGGGTAGAGGGAGAGGGAGAGAGAGAATCTCAAGCAGGTTCCCCACTGAGTGCAGAGCCCAACATGGGGCTCAATCCCACGACCCTGAGATCATGACCTAAGCCAAAACTG
>NW_027744611.1:0-306 GCF_054177405.1 Leptonychotes weddellii | reverse complement strand
CACAGACAGCGAGCTACGAACGTGAGTGGTAGGAGGCTGGGGGGGGGGGGGAGCCAGGAGAGGCAGCCCCCAGACCCTAATGATTCCCGCCTCGCAGGCCTGGACGTCTTCTCGCGGCCTGCTTCGCCAGGCCTGCAGCTGTTACCCTGGAGAGAGAGCAGCCTGGACGGGCTGGGGGCCACCAGCAAGGTGAGGGGTGACTGGGGAGGAGGCTGGTGGGCAGGGGCCGGGAGTGCGGTCAGGACCACCTCCCATTCCTGGCTGCACCCCCAGTCTCCGTGCCCTCCACCCCAGGCTCTTCCTTTT
>NW_027744610.1:0-4574 GCF_054177405.1 Leptonychotes weddellii | reverse complement strand
CTGCCGATGCCCCTTTAAAACTCAGCTCGGGCGCCTGGGTGGTTCAGTTGGTTAAGCGACTGCCTTCGGCTCAGGTCATGATCCTGGAGTCCCGGGATCGAGTCCCGCATCGGGCTCCCTGCTCGGCAGGGAGTCTGCTTCTCCCTCTGACCCTCCCCCCCTCATGTGCTCGCTCTCTCTCTCTCTCAAATAAATAAATAAAATCTTTAAAAAAAAAAAAAAAAAACCTCAGCTCAAGCGTCACCTCTCTGGCAAGTCCTCCTTTAACCACCCAGTTCCACGTAACCATCTCTCCTCTGTGCTCCCAGAGCCCCTTATGCCCTAAAGCCGCAGCTCCTTCTCTACCTGGTAGTCTGTGATGGACTTGTCTGCTCGTCCTTTGGTACAAGAAGATGACCTATCCGACTTGGTTTTCCCATTGCTTTGCTTGGTATCTGGGACAGAGTAGCTGCCCAGTATGCTTCTTTGAATGAATAAATGACAAATGAACCATATCTCCATTCGTGTAATAGGAAGATCAATTTTTACGTATGTCCAAAATTGCATCTTCAGGCTTTCCTATTTATTCTCTGTCCTATATTTTAATATACAAAGACGTTCTAATTTTGGCCTCTGTGTATAATCTGGCACATTTTGACTTTCGGCACTGTGATTTCCATCAGGCAGCATATCACACCAAAAGTGTGAAAAACTACAAAACGTACACATATTTTACCTAAATGTTACTTGAAACAATGGCATGGGCTTATGAGCACAGTGATGAATTTATAATCTGAAATTCAGTGATTGTGTTCCACTGTGACTTGGGTATAAAATTCTTTCTTCAGGCAAGGGGCTGTCAATAGGCAGCTTCGAAAAATAATGAATGTTTGCAGTAATAATTTCATGGGTTGACTGAAACTTAATAGCTTTTATTTCCAATTTAGACTTGTGATGTGTTCCAATAGAAACAGTCTCAAACGAAATATAGTCTAATACAGTACTGTTTAACCCTCTCTTATTTTGTTAATCCTTTGTTGCTGTTTTATTTGGTTTTGTGTTAACAGTCATACAAACTGAGTTAGCCACCTCACTTTTTACTTTGCTGCCTGTCTCAGCCTTTCTCGGTCTGCTCTCCATCACCCAGAAGATGGATGTCTGATGACTGATGATCTGATTGATGAGGACCCTTGCTTCAGCTCACTACTGCCAACCTCCCTCTTGGCCCTTTTACTATTCAGTATTGGGTAAACGAGAAACAAAAAAGACTAATCTAGATTAGTTCACCCTGCTTATTGTCAGCAGGTCAAATTGGGGACAAGGTTAAGACTCCCAAATGAATAAAAGTCTTTGGTGTCTGTAGCTATGGAAAAGTCTGACTGCCAGGAATATGGAATTTGATGGGCTTGAGTCTGCAGGCCTACGTGTGTAGAGACAACTGAACAACTTGTCATTATGTACAAAGCACAATTTTAGCATTTTGAGGAAGGCAGAAAGGAGACAAAAACTAGGCTATACTGAAACCCTTGGATTGCTGAGTGTATAATGTACAATGGAACATTCTTTAAAATAACGACACTTATTTGGGATATGCATCAGGTTGACTTGGGATGGTTTTACAAAATTACACACAATGTGTATCCACCCTAGAACAAATGAATCAAAAACTCCAGAGGTAACCTTAACACAAGCATCTTAAAAACAAACGAACTCTTGGGTCTGATGCACATTTCTGGGTTTGGTGCACATTTCTGATAATAATAAACCATGTATTAACTATTTTCCAGGTAGTACCAAAACCAAATAATTTGATGGGAAAAATACGTAAAATGGTTCAGCGTAGTTAAAGAACAAAAACTCTCTAGATTCTGTGTCATGGTGCTCATGGCAACAATGTTCCTATGCTTTTCCTGATACTGATGGACAGAGAAATATTGACCAGCACAGACTCATTCTGCCAGAGAACAGGTCAAGTCAGTAAATACAGTAATTACCTTGAATCATCTTTTATCTAAACTAGACCCCCCCCCCAAAATCACATAATTAGACAAAATTTCACCAAGAGCTTATTTTTAAACCCAATGAATAAACTATGGCAGATAATGAGAGTTCATTCACAGTTCCCCTGTCTACTCTAGAATTAAAGAGGTGCTCATACAAATCTAGTAACTAGGAAATCTATGAAGGGAAACAATAATGTTACTAAACCATATCATTTGAAAATATTGTAGATACTACTAGAAAAGATGTGATGAACCAGGGGATGTTTCTTTCCTCCTGGAGTTGATGCCAAAATAACTGAGAGTAAAGGGATGAGAGCAGCAGCACTAGAAGAAAGAAATTTTCAGTAGAAATATAACATCTGGGGTGGGATCGATAAAAGAAAAAAGTTGGTCTCTTCGGTTCAAGTAAATGACTCCTCTGCAGAGTTACGATGTAAGGGACAAGAACGCCAAAGAGTTGACCTCTTTACCAGAATAAATGATTCCCTGGACAAAAATCAAGAATGTTTCCATGTTCTCAACAGTACTCATCATCTTGCTGGCCTTCTGTCAAGGTTAATAATTATAATGTGACTGTCCCTTACTGTGACCTCTGAGAGGACCCGTCTTCCAAGTCCTTTCTCTTGAGAAGAGCATCCCGCTTCCTCTGCTCCAGGGCCAGCCCACTTCTTCCGGCAGGGATGGCCCTCATCCAGAGCCAGACCCTTCCTGCTGGCAGCTCTTGTCTGGATCCAATTGGCCTCAGCTGGAGGTCCAGATGGCTCGTTCCTTACTCCCCAGCAGGGTTTCGGCAGCATCCAGCCCTTCCTGGTCTCTCTGCCATTAGTGCCATCAGGACTTGAATGTTTTCCCTCAATCCTAACAGCAGTTTAGGAAAGCATGTAGATTTTATTCCCATTGAATAGACTCAGCAAGAGAAGGAAGACAACTTCAGAAAGGATACAATAACTTTGTAAAGGAGTGAGGTCCAATCGTGAAGTATTCTGAAAGGTAGCTTTTATTCACGGCACTTCCTGCAAATGTAAATGGCCTTTATATATCTATATCTATCAATATCTATTGATTCATCTATCAACTGACAGATAGATCAGACTGACAGATGGACAGAAACTGAAAAATACCATATATGGATAGAGATATAGACATAAAAAGAGATACAGATAGAGATAGAATGTATAAATATCCATATCTACAGCTACAGCTATATAGATATAGACATCACTTTTTAAAAAAAAAAAACTAACAACAGGATAGGTATCCTGTTTAAAATGTTGTAATAGATAAATCTGTATCTATATTCATCTACCTATACAAACATTTTTAAAGAGTTTCTGACAATTTGTCAGTTTACCTATGGTTGCCATGCTATATAAGTTTTCACCAAATTTGAAGAATATGATGGGGATGATCCTACTTTAAAATATAGACTCTATGTCAAATGCAAAATTCAGTCTGGGGGACTTTCTAAGGTGGCCAAAACTGAGGATATATTTTACCTCATTTGAAGTACACATTTGGGATGGTCTGATTTAAGACCTGGGTAATAGAGGGACGCTTGGGTGGCTCAGTCTGTTTAGCATCTGACTCTTGATTTCAGCTCAGGTCTTGGTCTCAAAGTCATGAGTTCAAGCCCCATGTTGGGCTCCACGCTGAGCATGGAGCCTACTTTAAAAAAAAAAAAAAAAAAAAAAAGACTTGGTTCACTTTGTGAACCCAAAATCATCTTCCAGAACAGGTGAAATGAGAAAATGTGCTAGTTTCCTAGGGGCTCCTATGACAAATTACCACAAAATGAGTGGCTTAAAACAACAGAAATATATTCTTTCACAATTTGGAAACTAGAAGTCTGAAATCAGAGTGTTGGCAGGGCCACGCTCCCTCTGAAGGCCTTAGAGAGGAATCCTTCCTTGTCTCTTCTAGCTTTTGGTGGTTGCTGGCAATGCTTCTCATTCCTCAGCTTGTGGTAGCATAAATCTAACCTCTCCCTCAGTCTTCACATGCCTTGTCCTTGGTGTAACCTCTGTGTCTTCAAATCCCTCTCTCCTTATAGAGACACCAGTCATTGGATTTAGGACCCACTCTAATCCAGTATGATCTCATTTAACTTGATTGTATCTTCGAATACTGAATTCCCAAAAAGGTCATATTTCCAAATAAGGTAACAGAGGTTCGAACCTTAACGTATCTTGTAGGGGGACACAACTGAACAAATAACAGGAACTATTTAGCCAACATGGGTGGGGAACCACAATATGCCAGGCACTAAATACCAATCTGGAGAGATAGGCCCCAGGCTATAAAATGCTATGAACACAGAAAACAAAAAGAGCTGCAATTAGGACCCCAAAAAGGATAAAGAAAAAATTATTATTCAAATTAAAATACTTTTTGATAGGGGCGCCTGGGTGGCTCAGTCGTTAAGCGTCTGCCTTCGGCTCAGGTCATGATCCCAGGGTCCTGGGATCGAGCCCCGCATCGGGCTCCCTGCTCCGCGGGAAGCCTGCTTCTCCCTCTCCCACTCCCGCTGCTTGTGTTCCCTCTCTCGCTGTATCTCTCTCTGTCAAATAAATAAAATCTTTAAAAAAAAAAAAA
>NW_027744609.1:0-306 GCF_054177405.1 Leptonychotes weddellii | reverse complement strand
GCCATCTATCTTCCCGAATAGCACCTCGGATTCACTTCTCCGCATGGCCTACCTTCCAGAAAGTGGTCACTTTTCTGTTCAGAGAGTTGCTGCTATTCTTTTCTTTGATCTCCTGTTGAGTTTGTAGGTGTTCAGAATGGTTTGATACCTATCTAGCTGAATTCCTGGGGCCAGACGAAATTTAGGTCTCCTACTCCTCCGCCATCTTGCTCCTCCAAGCATCAATACTTAGCCTTTAATGTGGGCTGCAGTTCCATTCAGCATTATAATAGATTCCATTGCACTTGCACAGATAACAATCTGTGT
>NW_027744608.1:0-306 GCF_054177405.1 Leptonychotes weddellii | reverse complement strand
TGGGAGCAACCCCCTTCAAAGAGGTAGACTTCACAGATGGGCGGCCGAGCAGGGGGTTCAGATATCTCCTAGTAATAGTATGCACATACTCTGGGTGGGTTGAAGCCTTCCCGACCAGGACGGAGCAAAGCCGGGCAGTAGCTAAAGTCCTCTTGCAGGAGATCATGCTCTGGTTCGGCCTGCCATTAACAATCCATAGTGACAATGGACCCGCATTTGTGGCAGACATTGAACAGGTCTTGACCAAATCTCTCAAAATTACCTGGAGACTCCACACCGCTTACCAGCCCCAAAGTTCAGGGAAAG
>NW_027744607.1:0-306 GCF_054177405.1 Leptonychotes weddellii | reverse complement strand
TCATGTCAATTATTGATCACGATGGCTAGAACAAAGTTCTCATTAAGTGGTGGGAAGAACTATTTTTATGATAGGTGTTGTTTCCTTGTTTTGATTACCTACCACTCCCAGGGATACAAGGGAAGAATAATGACACGTAAAATGGGAAGGACAGACTAGCTGCATTCCAACACTCACACCATTTTGTGTGACTTGAAAATGAACCAGAGTTCATCTTACTAAAATTTTCTCTCTCCACTTACTGCATCAAGTTAAAGATAGAAGGGCCCTTTTCTACATATTTAAAGTATGAGCAATACCCCCACT
>NW_027744606.1:0-306 GCF_054177405.1 Leptonychotes weddellii | reverse complement strand
GTCACCCTGAGCCCCTCCTCACTCACCTGTCACACTGAGCCTCTCCTCCCTCACGTGTCACAGGGAGCCCCTCCTCCCTCACGTGTCACATGGAGCCCCTCCTCCCACACGTGTCGCATGGAGCCCCCTCCTCACTCACGTCACGCAGATTCCCTCCTCATTCACCTGCCGCACTGATTCCCCCCTCCCTCATGTGTCACCCTGAGCCCCTCCTCCTTCAGGTGCACACTGAGCCCTTCCCTACCTCTCTGCCCTCCGCCCTTGGCTGCGGCTCTTGTCTTTTGCACCCTGACTAACTCAGGTCCC
>NW_027744605.1:0-306 GCF_054177405.1 Leptonychotes weddellii | reverse complement strand
TACTCATCAGGGAAATGCAAATAAAAACCACCGGGAGATACCACCTTCCGAACATTAGGATGGTTATAAATGAAATGGAAAACAAGAGCAGAGAGTAACAAGCATTGGTGAGGATGTAGAGAAATGAGAAGTTCCAGACAGTACTGGTAGGAATATAAAATGGGGCAGCCACTTTGGAAAACAGTCTGGCAGTTTCTCAAAATGTCACACATAGAATTACCATGTGACCCAGCAATTCCACTCTTGGGTATAGACGAGAGAAACTGAAGCATAGGTTCACACAAAAACTTTCGCATGCAGTTAAGC
>NW_027744604.1:0-306 GCF_054177405.1 Leptonychotes weddellii | reverse complement strand
TATTTTAAGTAAAATACATTTGAATTCTGTTTAATCAAGTTCAATTTTGATTTCTTAAGGGATTTTCTCTCTTTTTTTTTTTTTTTACCTACAGCTTTCCTGTCTCTTCCCTTAGGCAGTTGGAGATGTTCGATGTTCTGGCCATCAAGCCCTTTCTTTTGAACTTGACTATTTTTGAATACAGAATTTTGTGCTTTTCTGTGAGATGGTATTTAACTTTACCTCAATCTGCCAAAAATGGAAACACAGAAAATATATTTGGAAGTAATCTATTTAGAATATAATGTATTTAAAATAATGCATGTT
>NW_027744603.1:0-306 GCF_054177405.1 Leptonychotes weddellii | reverse complement strand
TTCTGTTTATACTACTATACTTTAGTCTGTTTAGTGAGCCATAGCATTGTCTAAAAAATATACTTCTCTTGTACCATCTCCTATTCCCACACATCCTGATCTCCAGGGTTAAACTAGGCTACCATCACAGCTAAAGAGATATCAAGTAGCATATATATTTTCATCCATGTCTATACTTCAGATACTCACTTCACTTTAAGATTTTTATTTTCTGTATATGCCCAGCCCAGTGTTCTGCAGTGGCGGTTGATTAATAGGATACAGTGTTGGTTCTCACATGGTGAGAAGTGGTATAATGAAAAGTAC
>NW_027744602.1:0-306 GCF_054177405.1 Leptonychotes weddellii | reverse complement strand
ATGGCTATTTAGAATCTTATTCTATTTACACCATGTAGAACACCATAAAGAAGAGCAGGTCTCTGAAACATGCCAATGCTTTATCCTACCTGACCACAGTTCCAGTTTTTACATCTGTAATATAGGCATAAAACACTTTTTTTTTTTTTGAAAAGAAAGCCCCAAGTTTTTACTCATATATATGTAAAAAAAAAAAAAAATTTGGCTGATTACAACTTGTTAGATCTGCTGCTCCTCTAGTTCCATTAAAAAAAAAAAAAGTGGCTTTATATTCCCACCCACTGATTTCCAGCTAAAACAGAACTT
>NW_027744601.1:0-306 GCF_054177405.1 Leptonychotes weddellii | reverse complement strand
TGTAGGAAGGAAGGTGAAATCAAGACACTTTCTTTGCCTGAAGGAAAACCAGGAGAATTTGTTCTCAGCACACTTCCCTAAAATGATGAATGACCAAAGGAAGTTCTCCGGAGAAATAACAGAAGAAAACCTGGAACATCAGGGATGAAGAAAGAACAGGAAGAGTAAAAATATGGGTAAATATAATAGACTCTCCTTTTCCTCTTGAGGAAATGACACTTGACAGTTGAAACAAAAATTATAATGCTGTCTGACGTGGATTTTAATGCATGTAGAGGAAATATTGAAGAGAATTATAAGGGAGGA
>NW_027744600.1:0-306 GCF_054177405.1 Leptonychotes weddellii | reverse complement strand
GGGGGTCCTGCCTCTCCCCGGACAGTTGTGCATCTGTGTGTGTGCACAGATAGCTAGGCATTCCTGGGCTCTGCTTGTGTGTGAACTTGCACACGTCTCCTTGCTCACGTGTGCACCCATGTGTATGTGCCTCTGAACGTGTGAGTTTAACCAGGCCGGTGTTTGGATGGAGTAGGGTGCTCCCCAAGGGGAAGAAACACGAGTGGGGAGAGATTTGGTCTTAGCTCAGGCTCTTATTCAGATGAGTTAGGCCTATGAACTGCAGCAAAAAAAGGACTATTGGCTTTCAGAATTGAAAGGTCCAGT
>NW_027744599.1:0-4574 GCF_054177405.1 Leptonychotes weddellii | reverse complement strand
CTGCTGGGAGGATTATGAACTGGTGTAGCCACTATGGAGAACGGTCTGGCGAGTGCTCAAAAGTTAAACACAGAGTTACCACGTAGCCCCAAGAGATTAAAAACATGTCGGTACAAAACCTGTACCTGAATGTTCATGGAAGCATTATTCCTGCTAGCCAAAAAGTGGAAACAATCCAAATGTCCATCAACTGATAAGCGGGTAAATAAGATGTAGTACATCCATACTAGTGACTGGTACTCAGCAAGAACGAGGAGCGAGGCACGTGCACAACACGGACGGACCTCGAACACGTCACTACGTGAGAGGCCAGACACACAGGACCACGTGCTATCTCATTCTGTTTATACGCAATGTCTAGAAAAGGCAAATGTACAGAGACAGGAAGCAGATGAGAGGCTGCCTCGGGCTGGGGGGAACTGAGGGGACTGAAAAATGACTACGAATGGGTACATGATAAAAATGTGCTGGAGTCGACTGCGGTGACGGCTACCACACTCTGAAGGTACTAAAAACAACTGAATTGTAAACTGTAATTGGTGAATTGTGTGGCCCGTGACAGGAGTTGTTACTAAAGTAAAAGAGCACGCAGCACACCTTTCCTTAGCCACTGCCAGGGGAATGATGTCATCATACACCACACAGCCTCTGGAAAACTCCACTATACACCTGGGACAGAATGACAGTGAAGAAGGCAAATCCCATTTGAGCATCACTATGAAAATAGTTTGGAGCTGGTGGACCTTCTGAAAGGTCTCCCCATCCCCCCAGGGGTTCCTGGACCACACTCTGAGAACCACTGTCATACCCTTCCCATTACTCTCATCTGTTATTGTTTCTTTCAGGTGTCACTGCAGTGGAATTCCCATGTGATCTTTCTTCCACTTCCCCTTTCTTTGGTCAGGTTTTAGGAAAACTGTCCTGGGGAAGCAACTATATGGTGGAGGATGGGGAAGTAATTCCACCACTAAGGCTAATTATTTTTATTTTTTTAAGGATTTATTTATTGGGGTGCCTGGGTGGCTCAGTTGGTTAAGCGTCTGCCTTTGGCTCAGGTCATGATCCCAGGGTCCTGGGACTGAGCCCTGCATTGGGCTCCCTATCAGTGGGGAGCCTGCTTCTCCCTCTGCCTCTGCTCCACTCGTGTTCTCTCTCGCTCAAAGTCTGCTCTCTCTTTCTCTCTCTCAAAGAAAGAGACCGTGTGCTCTCTTTCTCTCTCTCAAAGAGAGAGAGCACATGCACACGCAAGCTGGGGAGAGGGAGAGAATCTCAAGCGGACTCCCCACTGAGTGTGAAGCTCAATGCAGGGCTCTATCTCACAACCCTCAGCTCTCATGACCTGAGCCAAAATCAAGAGTCAGATGCTTAACTGACTGAGCCACCCAGGCGCCCTGAGACTAATTATTTTTAACAAACAGGTCAGGACTTAGTCCTCCAATGAGTGTACTTCTCAAATCTGTTACTCTGGGAAAGGCTGTATGCCTATTCCAAAGACAACACTAGAGATCCAGAATACTGGCATAATCTTTGCAAATTCTCTCCAGAGCTTTGCGGGCCCTGTCTCGTTACTGACTCATTACTAAGCCAATCAGACCAAAGTTTCACATTTATTTGGCACAAGAAGGATTAGTAGTTTCCCAAACCCAAACCTGCCCTCTTGAGGACAAGGGCTTGGCTGTCTCTCAGTGCTTGAGTTCTAGAGGATTGCCAAAGAGCCATCCCAAAATGCTGTGAACTCACAGTACATGAAACAAGTACATAATGAAAACAAATGTCACTTTCTAGGTGTGATCTTCCTTCCACCGAGGCACTGACTCAGGATGTACTAAGATCAGGATGCACTAAGTGCCAGGATCTGGGTTCACAGTGAACACACAGACAGGGTCCTATCTTGAGACATGTACTTTACATATATGGTCTCACCTGCTCCAGATGACAAGCCTGCAAGTTAGGTATTTTAATCAATGCCTTGCCCTTTCCCTAAGAGGAAACAGCCCCAGGGAGATGAAAGAAGAGTGTGGTCAGAAGGGTGGGGTTAGCTGATTAGTGACTACTGACATCCTCCCTGTGAAATGGGGATAACTGTGCTATTTGAAGAGGTTAAGAAGAGTAAATGAGTTGATATGTTTAAAACACCTAGCATAGGACTTGGTACATCATAAATACTCAAGAAATGTTAGTTAATGGTAGAACCAAAAACAACACCCAAGTCTTTCAGATCCTAAAGTACATGCTCTTTCCTCTTAAACTTTTTTGATTACAGATCCTTTAAGAATCCAATAAAAACCACTAACCCTCTCTTTTGTTTGGCTCCTTCATTTACTCCTTCAACAAATGTCTCCCAACCACCGACTGCAGGTCAGACACTGGGGATGCCGGGGATGCCGTGGGGCTAGCAGTCTGGGAGGGAGATGAGATAAAGTTAACACACAATTATACAAGTAACGAGCACCAGGAGAACTTAACAGAAGGGGCCTGAACCAAGCTGGGGAACAAGAAGAATTCCCTGAGGAAGTGTTCTCTAAGCTGGCATCAGAAAAAAAGCCCAGCAACCTCTTTAGGAACACTTTCCTCAAAAAATCTGTCTCCTAGTCCCCAGAGCAGCTCTTGGGCCCAGAAGCTCTCCAGCCACCAACATCAAGGTGGTAAAGAGCAAGGGGGAAGCCCAAAGGCTCTCTGAGCTCCACGAAGCCACACACACCTGGACTGATGCCCAGGCAGAGTTGTAGGACCGGAGAAAGCACACTGCACCTTCGAGACCCATTTCCTAGCTATGTGACTTTGTACAAACTTCCCGGCCCCTCTCAGCCTCCATTTCTTCATCTGCAGAGTGGGGCAGAGGAGGGATAAAATATATTTACTGTAGGGCGCCTGGGTGGCTCAGTTGGTTAAGCGACTGCCTTCGGCTCAGGTCATGATCCTGGAGTCCCGGGATCCAGTCCCGCATCGGGCTTCCTGCTCAGCAGGGAGTCTGCTTCTCCCTCTGATCCTCCCCCATCTCATGCTCTCTCTCTCTGTCTCATTCTCTCTCTCAAATAAATAAATAAAATCTTTAAAAAATATATATATATATATATATTTACTGTAAGTGAAGATGCTCTGTAAGCAATAACATATAATTCAAAAGTAGGAATTTATGATCATCAAATGCACAACTGGATCTGATGACTGTCATGCTTATGAAAGCTGTGAATTAAGGGATGAATCTGTCCTACAGAACTGAGGCCTGGACTTGTCGTCTCCCAAAGATGCCTAGATTCTCTGCCTCCCCGCCCCTGTTAAAACTACCAACAGCCTAGACTAGACTTATGTTTCTTTTTAACTCAATTTACAGACATATTATGGGATTGGAACAGGGACACAAACGGTCAGGGAGGCCTACAGAATGAACTGGAATCGCTTCAAATATTCTAAATGACCAAAAGCATTCCAAATGTTTCAAGGGCCATAAAAATGCTCGTAGGTTTCATCTAATGATCTATTTCTGCAAAGCTATCCTAAGGAACAACACAAAACACAGAAAAATGATGTTCATCTCAGCACTATTTATAAGTACAAAAAAACTGAAGGGAACCTGCATGCTCAAAAGTAGAGAAATGGTTAGGTACATTATAAATCCTCAAAACAAGGATTTCATTGCTGGGGCACCTGGGTAGCACAGTCGGTTAAGCATCTGACTCTTGGTTTCGGCTCAGGTCGTGATCTCGGGTAGTGAGACTGAGCCCCACGTCAGGTTCTGAGCTCAACACAGAGTCTGCTTAAGTTTCTCTCTCCCTCTGCCCCCAACCTCATGCACGTTCTCTCTCTCAAATAATATTAAAAAAAAGAAGAATTACATTGCTATTAAAAACTTTAAGCATAGGGCATCTGGGTGGCTCAGTCAGTTGGGTGATCGACTCTTGCTTTCAGCTCAGGTTGTGATCTCAGGGTCGTGAGATCGAGCCCCACATTGGGCTTTGCACTGAGCTGAGCGTGGAGCCTGCTTAGAATTCTCTCTCTTCTCTCTCTCTGCTCCTCTCCCCCCGCCCCCCGGCTCACTCAAGCCTGTGCGCATGCATGCAAGTGGTCTCTCTCAAAAGATAATAATAGGGGCACCTGGGTGGCTCAGCGGTTAAGCGTCTGCCTTCAGCTCAGGTCACGATCCCGGGGTCCTGGGATCAAGTCCTATGTCGGGCTCCCTGCTCAGCGGAGAGTCTGCTTCTCCCTCTTCCCCCTGCTCATGCTCTCTCTCTCAAATAAATAAATCTTAAAAAAAAAAAAAAAGGGGCGCCTGGGTGGCTCAGGCGTTAAGCGTCTGTCTGCCTTCGGCTCAGGTCATGATCCCAGGGTCCTGGGATCGAGCCCCGCATTGGGCTGCCCGCTCAGCGGGAGCCTGCTTCTCCCTCTCCCGCTCCCCCTGCTTGTGTTCCCTCTCTCGCTGTGTCTCAGTCAAATAAATACATAAAATCTTTAAAAAAAAAAAAAAAAGATGGGGTGCCTGGGTGGCTCAGTCGTTAAGCGTCTGCCTTCGGCTCAGGTCGTGATCTCAGGGTCCTGGGATCGAGCCCCACATCGGGCTCCCTGCTCCGCGGGAA
>NW_027744598.1:0-306 GCF_054177405.1 Leptonychotes weddellii | reverse complement strand
TAGACAGGGATGATGGTTCACAATTCTGTAAATTTACTAAAAATCATTTAATTGTGCCTTTAAATGAATTTTATACTATGTGAGTAATAACCCCATTAAGCGTCTTAAAAAAAAAAAAAATACAGCCTCGAGGTAAGTTGTTTCTAAGGAACCAGAAAACCAAGGGCTAGTCCACACTCTGTTATTATATTCCATGCTCGTGTATCCCTGTCAAGTACAGTACTCATCAGCTGAGCACTTCTTTAGCAGTGATTCTGCAATACACATTTCTCAGTTTTCTACAGACAACATCAAGAACCAACCAAT
>NW_027744597.1:0-306 GCF_054177405.1 Leptonychotes weddellii | reverse complement strand
CATGATCCCAGGGTCCTGGGATCGAGCCCCGCATCGGGTTCCCTGCTCCGCGGGAAGCCTGCTTCTCCCTCTCCCACTCCCCCTGCTTGTGTTCCCTCTCTCGCTGTGTCTCTCTCTCTCTGTCAAACAAATAAATAAAATTGTTAAAAAGAGAAAAAGTTTCAGTTTTTTAGATGTGGGCGTCTGGAAGCCTGAACATTGATCATTAAGGGAAAACTAGATGCTGGGTAATATGATTTTAACTGTTTTTTGGCTGATGTCAAGGAAGATGGCTGAACCGTCCAATTATTAGCTTGGTACTTCTGT
>NW_027744596.1:0-306 GCF_054177405.1 Leptonychotes weddellii | reverse complement strand
ACCTGCCGTGTGGAACCAAGTGGTGGACCTCGCCCAGATCGCCCCACGGCAGGGGGATGTTCTGAGCTTTTTGCCAGGCCTAGATGGTGGTCACTTCCAGCGTGTCGGGAGAAATCATTGTCACATGATTCCAGTGAATTTTGTGCTTTTTGGGGAAAAAGAAATTATTTAATAACTAAACATGAATGTTTTTGAATGTAGCCCCTGGGCAATGAATGGAATTTTGAGTTTCTTATACAGTAAGTAAAATTAAATTTTTCCCAGTGAGGGAAAGACTCTTGACAGAAGTGTGGCAAAAAGCACTTT
>NW_027744595.1:0-306 GCF_054177405.1 Leptonychotes weddellii | reverse complement strand
TCCATGGATGTAAACTACATGAGTGCCAATGAATAAAACCAATATTTTTTTCCTCTCAACCAAAAAAAAAAAAAAAGGCCTTCTTTCAGTGCAATCATGTGAAAAGATTTTTTTTTTTTTTAAAGATTTTATTTATTTATTTGAGAGAGAGAATGAGAGAGAGAGAGCACATGAGAGGGGGGAGGGTCAGAGGGAGAAGCAGACCCCCTGCCGAGCAAGGAGCCCGATACGGGACTCGATCCCGGGACTCCAGGATCATGACCTGAGCTGAAGGCAGTCGCTTAACCAACTGAGCCACCCAGGCGC
>NW_027744594.1:0-306 GCF_054177405.1 Leptonychotes weddellii | reverse complement strand
TATATATATACAATGGAATATTATGCAACCATCAAAAAAATGAAATCTTGCCATTAGCAACGACGTGGATGGAACTAGAGGGTAATATGATAAGCGAAATAAGTCAGTCAGAGAAAGACAAGTATCATATGATCTCACTGATATGAGGAATTTGAGAAACAAGACAGAGGTTCATAGGGGAAGGGAGGGAAAAATGAAATAAGACAAAACCAGAGAGGGAGACAAACCATAAGAGACTCTTAATCTCGGGAAACAAACTGAAGGTTACTGGAGTGGAGGGGGGTGGGAGGGATGGGGTGGCTGGGT
>NW_027744593.1:0-306 GCF_054177405.1 Leptonychotes weddellii | reverse complement strand
TCCAGTCTGGCCCCCGTGTCTCAGAGGGCCCCGGAGAGCAAGTGCAGAGGGCGCTGCGGCGGCCCCCGCCCCTCCAGGATGCGGGCGCTCCCCGTGCGCTCCCCATCGGGGTCCTTCCTGCCAGGAACCGCTCTCCGCCGAGGGGAGCCACACCCCACCCAGTGACCGGCGCGGTGGGGGCGCAAAGGCGGGCCCCCAGCCTCGATCCGCCACGCCTCTGAGGGGCCGGCCCGGCTCCGGAGTTTCTGAGGGGTCCTAACTGTGTGGTGGCCCCCTGCTCTGGCTCCCTCACCGGGTCACACGGAG
>NW_027744592.1:0-306 GCF_054177405.1 Leptonychotes weddellii | reverse complement strand
GGCATTTTACATAGCTTGGTGGAAAGAGTGAAGACAAAAATTAGACTTTAGTGGGATTCCAGCAGCAGGCAGCATTGTAAAATTTGCTACCTCCTAAATATTGGCCATATCATTTTCGTTGAGATACATACATACTTACTCCTTCCTCGAGTCCCAAATTTATGATTTTAATTTGAAACAATTAATATTATCTAATTCAGAAGTTCATATCATCAATGTTTGTTTAAAAGCCTAACTTCCATGCAGTTTCTTTTTTTTTTTTAAAGATTTTATTTATTGGACAGAGAGAGACACAGCGAGAGAGGG
>NW_027744591.1:0-306 GCF_054177405.1 Leptonychotes weddellii | reverse complement strand
GTCATGATCCCAGGGTCCTGGGATCGAGCCCCGCATCGGGTTCCCTGCTCCGCGGGAAGCCTGCTTCTCCCTCTCCCACTCCCCCTGCTTGTGTTCCCTCTCTTGCTGTGTCTCTCTCTCTGTCAAACAAATAAATAAAATTGTTAAAAAGAGAAAAAGTTTCAGTTTTTTAGATGTGGGCGTCTGGAAGCCTGAACATTGATCATTAAGGGAAAACTAGATGCTGGGTAATATGATTTTAACTGTTTTTTGGCTGATGTCAAGGAAGATGGCTGAACCGTCCAATTATTAGCTTGGTACTTCTGT
>NW_027744590.1:0-306 GCF_054177405.1 Leptonychotes weddellii | reverse complement strand
TTATAGTTAAACGGAGTGAACAAAAGACTCCTTGTGAGGATGTTGGCTGTGAGGTTGTGTTTTGAGTGTGTGGAATAAATAACACCCATACCCCAAACAGAAAAGATTGAACTTGGAAAATCTCTTTGATGACAGAAAAGAGGAAGCTGTGAAATTTGCTGTAGTGAGGGTACTTTGCAGTGGAAGAGTGATTGAATCCCGAGAGCCTCTGCTTTGGGGCATCTACAAGGACCTCATAAATATCAAATTCATTTGCCTGTAGGCATTGCCATAAAAAACAAAAAACAAAAAACTGATTTCACAGTT
>NW_027744589.1:0-306 GCF_054177405.1 Leptonychotes weddellii | reverse complement strand
TGGCTACCCGAACTCCTACGTCACCTGCCCCTCCCGAAGCACCTGGTTTCTGCTGTCTGATGGAATCTTGGCTGATGGCTGGCCCAGGGCACTGGCAGGTGAGTCACCTCCCAGGGGAGGAAGAAGGGTGGGCAGAGTGGCCTGCATGATGGGCTGGGGGCACTGGGCGGGTCAGGACAGGGGGCTTCCTACACAGGGCTAGGCCCTCATCCTTCTGGGCCCGTTAGTGTAGTGGGCTGAATGGCGGCCCCCAAGACCGATGGTGATGTGTGGGCCTTAGAGCTGAAAGTAACCTGCACATCATTC
>NW_027744588.1:0-4574 GCF_054177405.1 Leptonychotes weddellii | reverse complement strand
CTTTCCTTTCCCTTCCTTCCTTTCCTTTCCTTTCCTTTCCTTTCCTTTCCTTTCCCTTCCTTTCCTTTCCTTTCCTTTCCTTTCCTTTCCTTTCCTTTCCTTTCCTTTCCTTTCCTTTCCTTTCCTTTCCTTTCCTTTCCTTTCCTTCCCATTCCTTTCCAGGCAATCTGTGAACAGAGATTTGTTAAGCCATCAGTGTGAATCAATGGGGTGGAAGCCAAATGTGTTGTGCAGGTATCTCTGGAAGCATCCTATAACTTCCAAAGTTGTGAAAATGCTTTTTCTAGGGATGTGCTAGAGTCTACTTACACTGCCTCAGGAGAGCTGATTGTCAGGAATATTTGGACCTAATTGTTAAATACAGTCATTATTAAAAATTAAGTTATATAAATTTATGATTAGTTATATTAAAAATAAAGGTAATAAATACAACTTATCAGTTCCTTATTATTTTATTACAATTTACTGCTGCTATGTTTTTGAGTTTGTTAGTGTTTATTGTGCCTTCATAATATGCTACTGTGGATCTCTTTCCAACTCCACCCCCAGTGACATCACAGCCAAAGTGGGAATATGGACACCATGAAAATCAATAAAAGGTAACAATCAGGGCTTTCTCCCCCCACCCCCACCCCTGGAGCTGGTTATTAAACATTTACGAGCCTACCTCAGCCTTTTCTCTTTTATTCTGGGAACACCAAGGAATAGCTCTACTCTGCTTACCCTTCTCTGATTTCTGCAGCCACCCCCACACCCAGCCATGGAATATGTGTGCATATCATTTCTCCTCCTCCCTTCATTCTGGAGCCTTGTACTAAGGCTCTGTGCTGTTGGCCCTTAATGATCATGCTCTGGTCTTGGATAATTTGTTTCCACTTTGAAGGCTGCCAATGTGAAAAAGCCTTTGATTTTCACCAAAACAGGGCCATCGCTTGCCTTTTTTTTTTTTTTTTAATGTAAGCTCTGTGTGCAAGTTGGGACTCAAACTCACCACCTTGAGATCAAGAGTCACATGCTCCATGGACTGAGCCAGCCAGGCACCCCAACACTTGCCCATTTTAAAGTTTGACTACCATCCTTGGTTTTTCTCTTCAGTTTTGAATAATCTCGAGAAGGTCAACTCTCCACTTCCCTATAGAGTTTAAGCCTGAGTTTTGATCTGAACTCTTTTTTCTCTGGAGTGATGAGGATATTGTAAGGACTGGTGTCTCTCAAATTGTAATGTGCACCCCCCAGAGACCTCGTTAAAATGTAGATTCCCTGGGCACCTGGGTGGCTCAGTTGGTTAAGCGACTGCCTTCGGCTCAGGTCATGATCCTGGAGTCCGGTGATCGAGTCCCACATCGGGCTCCCTGCTCAGCAGGGGGTCTGCTTCTCCCTCTGACCCTCCCTCCCTCTCATGTGCTCTCTCTCTCTCTCATTCTCTCTCTCAAATAAATAAATAAAATCTTAAAAAAAAATGTAGATTCCCATTGAGTAGGTTTGGACTGGGGCCCAAAGACCACATTTCTAACAAGCTTCCAGTGGTACTGTTGATAAAGCATCGTACTTGGGGTAGGAAGCGTATAGAACACATCTGAATATTAAATCATTACTTCAAAAGACAGACGAGAAAGATGGAAGGAAGGAGAAAGAATTGAGGAGGAAAATGAGAGGTGAGAATGAACATGAAGTCCATACTTCATTTTACTTCCATCTAGGAAGTACCTCTGAGCATAAAATTACAGTTTCTTTTCCCTCCTCTCTGGTAGAGGATGGGTCTTTGTGAGTAACTGGGTCACGGCAAGGAAGAAAAGAAAATCCTTCCTTGCTGTCACCCAGGCTCTGGAGTTAGGTTTTCCTCTTTGTCTGTTTTGAGCTAGCTATCCTTCCAGGGATGGTGGGTAGACCAGAGGGCAGAGATAGATGTTTCCTTGTGGCGCTGAGAACATTGGTGTATGAGGGCAGGGTCGGTGCCGGGCAGCTGAGGGGTTTCCAGTTGCACTGAATAGAACAATTCCATGCTGACCTTCATTCCCAAACATGTCCCAAATGACTAATCACTGCAGTAATGGCTGACGACTTGGGTGCTTGCTAAGGATTAACTGAGAGAGGGAAGCTCATGGCTATGTTGGTGTTTCTATTTTATTTCTATTTTATTAGTCAGTTATTGGCTTAAAGCCCGGATTGGAAAACTATGGGCCCCGGGCCAAATCGGGCCCACTGCCTGTCTGACACGTTTTTATATTTTTATATTTTTAAACAGTTGAAAAAAATATTGGAAAAAAAATAGAAAAACGAAGCCCATTAATTAGTCATTTGGGACAATTACATGAAGCTCAAATTTCAGTGTCCGTAAATAAAGTTTTATTGGAACACAATCAGTCCCATTTGTTTACATAGTATCTAGGGCTGCTTTTGTGCCCTGATACATGCGCTAAGAAAGGTTTTTACCCCCCGGGCTTTGCTGGAACACCCTGTTGGACAGGAAGGCTGTGGAGTGGGGAAGACCACCTCACTATGTTGAAAGGCTGTTTTGTAGCCTGGGAGGTGGTGCAGGGAACATTGTAGCTTCTGGAAAAAGAAAAGAGCACCAGATTATCAGAAACGAGTGGCATTTTGAGTGTCTTCTTGAATTTAAAGACCTAGTTAAAAAACCCCATCTCGTTCTGGTTCTTCATGTTCCTTTGTCAGACACTTCAGCCCAAACACTGTATATCTGGGAAACAGTCCTCTCCTTTGTACACATACATCGTGTCACTCAGATGTGAGGGGCCGCTGAAGTTTGCCTTTCTGGCAGGTTGCCTCCACGACAGTACCAAGCACATTTAGAAACCTCCTGAATCTGTCTATGAACTACCACTAGTAAAGAAGAAACAACCGAACCGGAATATTGTCACAAAAATATTCTTGATGACGCAGTTGCCTCATCAAGATCTTTGCCACCTGATCGATGTCCGAATGCTTGCAGTAACACCAGCAATGAATTAATGGAGTTGCTTCAAAATGCAGAGGGCAGGCACATCTCAGGACTCCCTTTCAAGGACTTGATATGACAGATTCTTGCAGAGAACATCCAGAAATAAAGAAGTCAGCCCTCAAACAGGGGAAGAATTGTTTGCCGAACTTTGGCATTAAGCCAACCATCTTGATGTTTGCTCATTCAACACAAACTGGATAAATACGGAGAGAAAACACCCATCTCAGGATAATCGCTCAGAGATTATTGACCTTGACCATAAATTTAGCAGGAACCATCTCCTAGAATTAAAAGACTTCCATTTACATCCTCCCTAAGAACCAGTTCTGGGCCACGTTTAGGGACTATGTGGGTCTAATTCGGGGCTGCACGCTTAATGGGGTTGTGAACAGGGAGAAACAATACTCACTGAATGGCAGTTGGAGAGGCAGGCTTGCTCTGGAGAAAGCCCTAACGACTCCGGAGCTTACACATGGCAATTTTCACACACCGATATTCTCACGATTAAAGAAAAGTAATATTTAAATGATTTTCGCTGCTTCCAATTTTGGCAGTACGTGGGCCCAAAGCACTGAGACTTCTCAAATTGCTGGTGTGATTTTTATCGAGCCGGCCTTGAATGTATTGCTGGACGCTGCAGGGGAGCTGGCTTGCTGCAAGAACTGAATGACTTCAGGGAGAACAAAGCTCCCTAAGAGACTTGGATTTTTTTTTTTTTTTTTTTTTTCTCCACTGGAATGTGGTGTAAAGAATGCTGGGCCAGCTGGCTCAATTCTACCCTGGTCCCACTCTGGGCTGGTGGACCACCCTCCAGGAAGTAATTTGGTTTCTGGGGGCCAGCCCCTAAGGCTTCTAACACAGAGTCCCAGCAACTCGGGCACACCTACTGAGTCAGAACCTCCGAGGATGGTGTATTTTCAGGAATCTTCTCGGGTGGTTCAGGAGCACAGGCAGGCTTGTCCCACTGCAAGGAGAACAGGAAGAAGCCGGGCTTTGGAGGGAGACCAACCTTTGACCTTTGGGAAATTAT
The DNA here is from genome assembly GCF_054177405.1 of Leptonychotes weddellii. Lineage (NCBI taxonomy): Eukaryota > Metazoa > Chordata > Mammalia > Carnivora > Phocidae > Leptonychotes > Leptonychotes weddellii. The sequence goes on along the minus strand of NW_027744588.1, from coordinate 585 downwards.
TTCACCTTGAGTCTCAGTTTATGCCTCTTTATTTTTGTATTTTTTAAAGATTTTATTTATTTATTTGAGAGAGAGATTGAGAGCACGAGCAGGGGGGAGGAGCAGAGGGAGAGGGAGAAGCAGGCTTCCCGCGGAGCAGGGAGCCCGATGCGGGGCTCGATCCCAGGACCCTGGGAGCATGACCTGAGCCGAAGGCAGACACTTAACTGACTGAGCCACCCAGGAGCCCTCAGTTTACTCATCTTTAAAATAAAGCAAAGCCGGTGGCATCCCAATTCCGGACTTCCAGCTCTATTACAAAGCTGTCATCATCAAGACAGTATGGTACTGGCACAAAAACAGGCACATAGATCAATGGAACAGAACAGAGAGCCCAGAAATGGACCCTCAACTCTATGGTCAACTCATCTTCGACAAAGCAGGAAAGGATGTCCAATGGAAAAAAGACAGTCTCTTCAACAAATGGTCTTGGGAAAATTGGACAGCCACATGCACAAGAATGAAACTGGACCATTTCCCTTACACCACATAAAAAATTGACTCAAAATGGATGAAAGACCTAAATGTGAGACAGGAATTCATCAA
>NW_027744587.1:0-306 GCF_054177405.1 Leptonychotes weddellii | reverse complement strand
TGGGCAAATCCAATCATTTTATTGATAAGGAAAGTGGGACACATCATTTTAAAGCCACATCACTATAATCAGAGAAAATACAAATTGTCTTCATCTTATTCAGGGACACCTTCACTATAGCATGTATGTATAAAACATCTCTCTGTGTGTTATATATTTCTATATATACTTATATAGATAGATAAAATTATAAATTTATATAGTGATATGGATACAGTTATGGATACAAATACATGCACACATGAGTGTTCTAACTCATTACGTTGTTCAGGACAACAATAATCAGAACATTACAGTTATAATTTT